>NW_018364306.1:10706-17264 GCF_002078875.1 Numida meleagris | reverse complement strand
CCACTGCCCTCACAGCGCCCGCTGCGCACATAGCGTCCAGTGCGCACATAGCGCCCACTGCCCTCACAGCGCCCACTGCCCTCACAGCGCCCACTGCGCTCATAGCGCCCGCTGCCCTCACAGCGCCCACTGCGCACATAGCGTCCAGTGCGCACATAGTACCCACTGCCCTCACAGCGTCCAGTGCGCACATAGCGCCCACTGCGCACATAGTGCCCACTGCCCTCACAGCGCCCACTGCGCACATAGCGCGCACTGCGCACGTAGCGCGCACTGCCCTCACAGCGCCCACTGCGCACATAGCGCCCACTGCCCTCACAGCGCCCACTGCGCACATAGCGCCCACTGCCCTCACAGCGCCCACTGCGGACATAGCGTCCAGTGCGCACATTGCGCCCACTGCCCTCACAGCGTCCACTGCGCACACTGCCCTTTCAGCGCTCCCCGCGCACGCAGCGCTCATTGCGTACAGCTCCGCGCAGTGCGTGTGGGCCGACATCAGGGTCCTGTGAGACCGGGCGGGGAAAGGAGCAGCGGTCCCTGCTGCGTCACAGAGCGGCTTTTCTGTCTGTCCCTTTTCCTCCGTTAGGAAATGGACGTTTCATGGAAAACACAGGTTTTGTTCAGAAGGAGTTTCAGACTGAGAACGCGTGCTGGAGACAGGGTGTATCAGACTGAAGAAGAGCAAATCAATGACTGGAAGCTGAAGCTACAAAACGATTTAACCGCTGAGTGTTTTCTCAGGGAACGCCTGCCTGGGGTCCCTGAATCCGGGCTGTTGTCGTTAGTAAGACTGCCCTCTTATTATTTAGATGTATTTTATTTATTCTTAGCGTGTCCCCAGTGCTGCAGCCATTGAGCAGGGAGTATGGGCACCGAGCACTGCTCCAACGTGGAACAAAAAGGAGACTGCAGAACGGCAGGAGGATGGAAGTGACCAGCGTTTCAGGAAGCACTTCATCACCTAAATCTGCTGTGAAGCCACTGTTGGAGCTCGTGCCCTTCTAATCCTGGTGTCTTGAAAGGGATAAAGCAAGACTGGAAAAAGTTGGGAAAAACCAAGGGTAATGAAATGCACATCGGTGTTTCTGAGCAAGAACAGATGAAACCCTTTGATTCTTCGGCTCTGAATGCATGGCTGAGGGGATGCATGGCAGAAGCATGTGAGGTAGCGCATGGCACCGAGAAAACAATGTAAGAGACACTGAGTAAAAAGATTTAACTGAGGTTTGAAACAAGTAAAAAATATTTTCTCACGCAGTGCATGAATTAATCTCTAGAATTCATAGGCAAAGGGAAGCATAGAGACCAAACCCAATAATTAGTCCCAAATCCAATCAAATTAACTCATGAAATTAGACACGTTCATTGGCTGTTACATGGAAAGATGCAGAAAAATCCTGACCTTAGGTTCCTAATGTGAAGATTACTGGAAGGATGACTGTGAAGTTACCATCTGTTTGGCTCAGTTCTTATGCTCCTGCTCTCGGCATCTCCTCTGGGCCACTGCCAGAAGCACCACACCTGGCAAACAGGGTCTTGGTCTGACCCAGCTCTGCCACACTCATTTATGAGAGTAAATCGTGTGCTGAGTGTAGCATTTGTACCATATGATTCTTAGGACGCTGGATTGACACCATTTATTACATCCAGTGAATTGTAAAGAAAACAAATTCTCAGGATGACAGAGTTTTTTGTTTTGTGCATATTGAGAAAAAAGCACAGCACAAGAGGAAAAAACCCAGCAGAAATATAATCAACCACAAACCCCCAGAGATTGGCTATAGAGAATGTATCTGAAGGCTTATAAGAATTGGAAGCTGAATGGATTACACTGAATGAGAAAAGGGCAATAAGAGAAGGATGTGCCAGATCCATATGTATTATAGAAACAAACCCTTTTAGGAGAATAGGAATAAGCATATAACGAGATGATGCAAAGAGAAGAAACCCCGTTTTTTTTTTTTCCCAGCAAACACAATAAGTCACATTCGGGTTTGGAGAAAAGCTTTTTCTAATTAATGAGCAGAGAATATTTGCAGTGCATCAAATCTCCAGGAGATGGGAGGACAATGCCCACCTCTTCTCAGATCCTGGCTGTCCAGTGGCTTTTCCTCTGATGCAAATCTGGCAAAAGCCAGGGCTGTGAATGCTGCAGGTGTCACGAGCGTGATATGGAAGACTGCCACCTGGTACAGGAACACAATGAGAAGCTGTCCTACAACAGTAGTTGCCACAATAAAGGAGGAAAGTACCTTAGTTTACACATGGCCTCCAACGCTGGCAAAGAGAGCAGGTGTCTCTAAAGCAGTCAGTTTTATTAAGCAGAATAAGGAATCTCTTTTTAGAGCTGCGGTTTCCCACTCCCCATCTCATGGGATTTTGCCATGTTTTTACTTTGTCTAAGAGCGCAGAATCATTACATAGAACTGTGCAATATGTGAAGCCCTAAAGGACTCCTCTCGCCTAGGAAAGCAGGCGGATTTCATCTGTGTCCTGAGCGGGCGCCGGGAGGAGGGAACGCTGGGGAGGGCGGGCTCAGGAATGGCAGAGCAGCAGGGGGAAGCGAGGTGTGGCTGTCCGGCAGGGGATCTAAGTCCTGACCCAAGCAAGCACCTGCCGTGTGCCATTCAGGTTATAACTTTTCCTTCTCCCGGGGCACCTGTAGCCTTCTCTGGTCCCGAGGTGGGTTTTTGTTGTGTTTCTGAGCTTCCTTTTTTTCTCTCTGCCCCCTCAGGTCCCTCTTACTCGCTGTTCCGCTGCCCCCTTCACTTTTACGGACGAATTACGGACCCCTCTTCTTCAAACCGAACGTGTCCGAATAGCTTCGCTTTTCTGTGCGAGGCTTTTTGCCTTCTCTTCCGCTGCCGGACGGGCCGCCCCGGGCAGCGGCAGTTCCGCGGGTTGGCCACGCGGTGGCAGCACCGAGCGCGGGAAGAGCTGCTCCCATGGCATTGGCGCGGGGCGCAGCGCGGAGCTGGCGCTGTGTTCTCTGAGGGACTGCGGGGAAGAGCAGAGTTACGGGAGGAGGGAGGAAAACAAAAACGGGAAAAAAACAAACCCGAAGCAAACGAAGGAAAACTTCTCTAAAGCCTGGAAACCTGTGCTAAGTGCTGATGAATACCTCTAACAAAAAATGATCTAATTGATGTTGTCAAGCTTTTAATTTTTTTTTTTTAATTTTTGCCAGCATCCATTGAATTGTTTTCAAATATTCAAGCACCAAAATCTAATGACCGAGAAATTTAATAACGAAATGAAGGCGCGTTAGCAGAAAGCACAGGGCCATATTAATGTTCTCTCAGCCTCTGCCTTGTTCATATTTGAATGTATTTGTTTACAAATGCCTTTCCTGCACTACAGGTTTTATTCTTGGCTTTTTTTTTTTTTTAATGCAGTAAATTGGGTGGTTTCAGGCCCTAGCTAATTTCAGGTAATTCCCTCAGGACTCTGTGGTATATCTCACTGGGACTCGTAGACTTCTGGATGTTCAAGTTCCTCAGGTGGTCCACAACCTGATCTTTGCTCACAGTGGAGGGGGGAAGGGAGGGTTGCTTCCCCAACCCCTTCCTAGGAAACCAACCACTTGAGGGCTGTGTGACAGGCAGTTATTAGAGAAGACCGAGGTGAAAAAGTTGCTGAGTTCCTCAGTCTTCGTCTGATGTTAGCCGCTACAGTGCTGCCAGTAAGCAGCAACGTGCACAGGATGCAGCCACGCTGCCCTGAGAAAGGAGCAGAACAGTGCATGCCTGTGAAAAAGGCACTGCATGTGCAGGGCAGTCCCTTCATTATTGTACTGCATTCAGCTGGTGGCAGTGGAGAACTGTGGTGCTCCCACGTGGTGCAAGAACTCCACAGAGTTTTGTGGCTCTTTGCGGATACAGCAGAAAACAGAAGAGAAACAGGAAACCACATCCCACTGATATGGGAAAAGCACAGCACCTGATCGCCTGCCCATCCTTGCCCAGATGCTGCTCAGCGATGAGAAGCCATATTTGCAGGATTGCCCAGGACCCAGCTTTGCCGACTGAGTTACATTATGGTGTGTGAATATTTAAAAACAGTCTAATGGACGCTGGCACTGACACCATCAATTTTATAGATACATTTTTTTTCAACTGATATTCATCAGCACCTAGCACAGGTTTCCAGGGTTTGGAGAAGTTTTCCTTCGTTTGACTCGGGTTGTTTTCTTCTTCGTTTTTGATTTCTTCCCTCCTCTCCTAACTTCGCGTTCTTCCCCTGTTATCCAAGAGCAGGGAACGCATCGCCAGGGTCTGCGCAGCAGCCCGCGTCAATCCCCCAGGGGCGGTTCTTCCCGCGGTCTGTGCTGCCACCTGGTGGTCAGTGGGTGGAACCGCCACCGTCTCCGTCCTGCCCGGCAGGCAGCACGACGCATGCGCCCAGGAATGCGGAAGTGGCGTGCCCGAGTTCTGACCGCTCTGCGCGGCGAATCCGCCAAGCTTTCTTCTGCTAAGCCCTCCAGGCAGCAGCGCGCATGCGCTCAATGACAGAGGCGCCGTACAAAAGGCATAGGTTTCTCCGAACTCCTGAGGTGCGGGCGAGCAGAGCAGTCACGGACCGTCAGCTCCGAGCAATGCTGCCCCGCCTACTCCGCGCGTCTCCTGTATTTCCTTGTTTTCGCGCCGGAGTCGGCGCCGAGAACCGGCGGTTTTGGCTCTCGCCTGCGCGTGCCGCGGTATCTGATTGGCTCATCGCGGCCGCGGATTGACAGGTACCCGCCCCAGCGCTGCGCATGCGCGCTACCGCTGCGATGCTCACTGCTGCCGCCTAGTGAAGAGGTTCGGTATTGCAGCCGCTGCTCCTTTCACGCGCGGTAGCGGAGCTGCTCTCGCACGGCGCGGGCGCTGCGTGCGGTGGCACCGCAGGGTGTGCCGAGAGGTTCTGAGCGCGCGGCCCGGCGTGGTACATAGCGTCCTGGGGCACGATGGGACTGCAGGAGGGTGCGCTGGAAAGCCTTTGAGGAGCCCTAGAGCACGCCAAGGGAGCTCAGGGAGTATTGCAGGGTGTCCCAGAGTTGGGTCCGGCATTGTGGGAAGCCTCTCCCGCAGTGAGAAGCCTCTAGGGCATGCCAAGGGGCACGGACAGGCTCTGGGATTTCGCAGGGGAGCCCGAGAGTCCGTTGGGTGACACGCTCCATAGCTCTGGGGCACGTCTGGGCCTCTGTAGAGGTGGCTGCGGGACCCTGGAAAACCTCTGGGGCACGTGAGAGTGCCACTGGGTTCCACGGGAGTGTTCCTGGGTGCCCAAAGGTCGAGCAGGGAGGCAGAGTGGCAAACAGAGTAATTCCGTCACTGGTGGCCGTGTGTGATGCTGCACGCAGTTGCACGGTGGTTCTTTGCGCTGAGAACGTTGCTTGGAGCGACGTTCTTCCTTGATGCTTTGCTGGGAGTGACTCGTGTTCTGGGCAGGAGAAGTGGCAGGGCTGCCCTGCGTGGTACCGTTGTGCTTCCGGTGACAGAAGATGCGGCGACGTGCACGTTGCAGCCTGTGGGAATGTGGGATCCGTTCCTGTGTCCTCATGGCCGTGGCACACGAGAGGAGGAAGCCTGGGGGTTTTTCACTCCGCACAGTTTGCTCGCAAGAGCTTTCCATGTGGAGAGAACGTTGTCCTTGCTTTCTTAGTGCTTCTCATTGTTTTGTGTTGTTGCTGCAGCTGGCTAGGGAGCATCTCCATACCCTGTGTGCTTGTGCTTGGTCTCCAGCTTCAGCACGACGCCATCAAGTTGATGATATGTTTTACTTTTAATTTTTTAACAGATACTCGTAAGCACTTGCCACAGGTTCCTGGGGCTTGAAGAAGGTTTCTATGGTTTTCTGTGCATTTTCTTCATTTTTTTTCTACATTCCCTCTTTTTCCCTCCTGTTCTAATGTTGTGTTCTTGCCCTGTTCTAACAAACAAGCGAGAGCAGAAGCCTGGGGACCGTGCTGCGGGCCTCGTGAATGGCACGGGCGAAGTTGTTTCCGCGGTCTGTGCTGCCACCGCGTGGTCAATCCGCGGCAGTGCCGCTGTCTCGGTTTGGCGCGGCAGGACGCATGCGCGCAGGCACGCGGAAGTGGCGCGTGTCCGTTGTGGTCGCTCTGCGCAGCTAATCCGCCAGTCTCTATCGTGGTTAGTCCTCCAGGCGACAGTGCGCATGCGCCCGAGGGCGTGTCAGCGGATCCCGATTGGCTCGGCGTGGCACGTGCCCGTCAGCCGCGCGCCCCAGCACCGCGCACGCGCGCTAGCGCAGCGGTCCTCGCCGCTGCCACGCGTGGAAGAGGATTCAGACCCGCAGGCGCTCGATGGCGGTGGGGGCATCTGTGTCGCCGCGCTGTCGCTCTCTGCGCCGTCGCTCTCTGCGCCGTCCTTCATCCGTTCCGCGCTCTCTTTCATCTCTGCCCACGTTCGCAGCCCCGGGAACGGACCGGCTCGGCTCTCAGCTGCCCCCGAGCGCCTCGCGGCATCCGATCGGCTCATTGCCGCGGTGGACTGACAGGCGTCGCCGTCCGCCCCCAGCGATTCTAAAGCGCTCTCGGCGGTCGGTGGCGCGCGG
>NW_018364306.1:0-889 GCF_002078875.1 Numida meleagris | reverse complement strand
GTTTGCGGTTCTGGGGTCTGGCAAACAGCTTCCTTTCTTGCCGTTCCCAGAGTTTGTAATCCAGCGGTGATCTCCTATCCCAAACAGGTCACTTGCTGCTGGGCCACCTGAGCTTTCTGTGGAGAGACTCAATAGCCATTAAGTCCAAGAAAATTCACTAGGCTGACAGTCCGTGCTGTGCATAACTCCTTTGTGTCAGTGGCTCTTAAGAGGTCATCTGCGTATTGCAGTAGAGTCCCTCGCTCGGATCGTCGTTGCCATTGCTCCAGGTCCTTGTCGAGTTAGCTGACTTTGAGAGCTTAAGAGCAGGCAAAAGAAGGCAGCCTTTAAGTCCAGTTCGGTAATCCATGCCAGTTCGCCTGACAATTTAGTAAGCAGGGTGCACGGATTTGCTACCAGTGGGTATAAGACCTCTACTATTCCATTAATAACTCTCAGATCCTGTACTGTCCGTTGGCTTCCATCCGGCTTTTTTAACTGGATGGGAGTATTGTATTTCAACTCACATTCTACTAATAATCCAAATTCCATAAAATGATGGATTATTGGTTGAATCCCTTTCCTACCCTGAAATCTGAGGGCATACTGCTTGATCCGCACTGGCTGGGTTCCCTCTTTTACCTTTAATCAAGACTGACCTCCCTTCTGGTCCTGTGGCTTCCCTTAACGGCGCCTGAACAGCGCTCTGTCTAGAAGGCACTGGTCTAACGGGGGAGGGTCTGGGGGTGGTGATTCCTCACCCTGCTCAGCCGGGAGTCTCGTTACTCTGGAGGTAACTGGGCATCTACAAGAATTGATGTATTCCCACCTGTTTTCCCAATTTAAACTTGAAAGGCTTGAGGAAATATGCCTTTTCACTTTGGCCGGTGGCTCCCTGTACGGTAACAAA
>NW_018364305.1:0-1119 GCF_002078875.1 Numida meleagris | reverse complement strand
GGCCCAAGGTGGCAGGATCACAAAATGGCGGCATCACAAAATGTCGGCCCCACCAAATGGCGTCCATGTAAGATGGCAGCCATGTAAAATGGCGGCCCCACAAAATGGCAGCATTACAAAAAGATGGCGGCCCAAGATGGCGGCTTTACAAAATGGCGGCCATGCAAAATGGCGCCAATGCAAAATGGCGGCCCAAGATGGCGGCATTACAAAATGCCGGCCATGTAAAATGGCGCCAATGCAAAATGGCGGCCCAAGATGGCAGCATTACAAAATGCCGGCCATGTAAAATGGCGCCAATGCAAAATGGCGGCCCAAGATGGCGGAATTACAAAGTGGCGGCCCCACAAAATGGCGGCAATGCAAAATGGCGGGCCAAGATGGCGGCATTACAAAATGGCGGGCCAAGATGGCGGCAATACAAAATGGCGGCCACGCAAAATGGCGGGCCAAGATGGCGGCAATACAAAATGGCGGCCAAGCAAAATGGCAGCCCTACAAAATGGCGGCCCAAGATGGCGGCTCCACAAAATGGCGGCCACACAAGATGGCAGCAATGCAAAATGGCGGCTCTACAAAATGGCGTCCCAATATGGCGGCCCCACCAAAATGGCGGCCTTGCAAAAATGGCGGCCCCACCAAAATGGCGGCAATGCAAAATGGCGGCATTACAAAATGGCGTCCCCACAAAATGGCGGCAATGCAAAATGGCGTCCCAAGATGGCGGCCCCACAAAATGGCGGCCCCCCCACAAAATGGCGGCTCAAGATGGTGGCCCCATCAAAATGGCGGCCCCACAAAATGGCGGCCCAAGATGGCGGCCCCACAAAATGGCGGCCCCCCACAAAATGGCGGCCCAAGATGGCGGCCCCATCAAAATGGCGGCCCAAGATGGCGGCATTACAAAATGGCGGCCCCACCAAATGGCGGCCCCCCCACAAAATGGCGGCCCCACCAAAATGGCGGCCCAAGATGGCGGCATCCGAACGCGACGACGTTCCCCCCCGCCTTCCCCCCGTTCCCCGCAGGAGCCGCTCGCCGTTTTTTTCCGCCACGTTTACTCTCATCCCTCCCCCCCGGCGCCGTCGTGCTGCCCCGCAGGGACGGCGGCGGCGGCGG
>NW_018364304.1:0-1119 GCF_002078875.1 Numida meleagris | reverse complement strand
TGTTTGCGCTGCTGAAGGCTATGGGCTGCGACACATCCACCCTCCTGACATCACCTGAATGCTGCCGGGCCTGCAGCTCCATCAAGATCCCAGTCAAGCGATGACGTGTTTTAGTGACGTGCTGGAGGCTTTACTTTTTGGTTGTTTGCTGCTGATTACATCTTGTTACAATTAATGACTCGATTCGTCTTTTACTCCAGACCCTTCACAGCTCCATTGCCCTTCCATGGACACACTGCAGGACCTTGATGTCTTCCTCGTAGTGGGGGGCCCAGAACAGAACACAGTACTCTAGGCGTGTCATCACCAGTGCTGAGTGTGCTTTATACTAGCTTGAGGGCTTTAAATTCAGTGTGGAGGGGAAGAATGCTGGGGTTGGAAGTGACACCAATGGCTCAGCTGAAATTCATCTGCACCAATGCACACAGCATCTGCAAGAAGTAGCAGGAGCTGGAAGCCACTGTGCAGCAGGCAAACTGTGACTTAGTTGCCATCACTGCCACGATGGTATTGCTGCAATGGAGGGCTATAAGCTCTTTGGAGGGGATAGGCAAGGAAGGAGGGGTGGTGGCATGGCTCTCTATGTTGGAGAGCGTTTCAGTGTTGTTGAGCTTGGGGCTGGGAATGATAAGGTTCAGTCCCCGTGGGCAAGGATCAGGGGGAGGGCCCACAAGGCGGCCATCCTGGTGGAGGTCTATTACAGACGGCCTAAGCAGAATGGAGAAACGGATGAGGCGTTCTACGAGCAGCTGGCAGAAATCGTGCAATCGACAGCCCTTGTTCTCTTGGGGGACTTCAGCTTCCCTGATATATGCTGGAAATACAGTACAGCACAGAAACAGCAGTCTAGGAGGTTTCTAGAGTGTGTGGAAGATAACATCCTGATGCAGCTGGTAAGAGAGCCTGCCAGGGGAGGTGCCCTGCTAGACCTGCTGTTCGCAAACAGAGAAGGACTGGTGGGAGATGTGGAGGGCGGGAACTGTCTAGGGCAGAGTGACCACAAAATGGTAGAGTTCTTTGTTCTTGGTGAAGTCAGGAGCAGGGTCAGCAAAACTGCTGCCCTGGGCTTCTGGAGGGCAGGCTTTGAACAATTCACGACACTGGTAGAGAGAGTCCCTC
>NW_018364303.1:0-1064 GCF_002078875.1 Numida meleagris | reverse complement strand
ATCCATGCAGGCTCCAGCCTGACTGGATGAGGAACAACCTGAAGCAGAATGCCAATGCAGTCAATATTCATCCCAGGTGTCTCCTAATGAGGTTTGCTCTTTCATTATATGTACAAACTACCTCCTCCCCTCCCCAAACCCTTTCCGGCTCACATTGGCCCCATGGAACTTTCATCACTTTTCCTCACATCACTCTTCTCCTCTGAAGCCCGCAGCTCAGTGTTGCTTTTCCTTTGCACCAACTCCCACTTGCTTTCCTCAGAGAACCAGCTGCACATGGACACAGAGGGATTTCTCCCTCTTCCAACTGCAGGGTGAGGGAGATCAAATACAGAGGTGAGGCCAAGCAGGGGTAGTAGATGTCTGTCCCGGTACCCGAATACATTTGTGTCCTCCAAACACAGTTCTGGAAAACACTGACCAAATAAACCTCCTCAAAGTCAAGCATTTTCAGTAAGGAAAGAAACAAGTCCCCAAAGCATTTTAGAACCTGAAAGGTATGTTGACACGTTTTCTTTGTTTGGATCTTTCTCTTCAATTCTTTATTCCATTTGTAGTGACATGAAATAACATCTGTCATGCCTACAGCTTCAAAACAAAGATCTATTTGGACTTCCATTCTGTCTAGTACCGCCCCCCCCCAGCCTCTCCCTGCCTAGACTGTCTACAATATCCCACAGTCTTTGCACTGAATGCATCACATGGGGATATAAATCTCTATATTTGTTCAAATCATTTTTCTGATGATCAGATGCACCACAGCATTTTCTGTGCCCCCTGAACAACTACTCTTTTCCCACCAGCAATAGACCCAGAAGTTATAGGATCACAGGGTAATCCAGAATGGGAAGGAACTCAGGGAATGTCTGCTGACCAGCCCATCAGTAAGAGAGTGTTCAAGGTTTCATCCTGTTGGACTTTGAAAATCTGACTGGGTGCAGACTGTAGAGTTTGTTGGGTGACCTGTCCCAGACCTTGTCTTAGCTCATGGTGAAAAAAGTATTTGTCTTCTGTGCCGGCTGAACCTCTCCTCTCTCACCTTGATATCTTTTTTCTCCCAACAT
>NW_018364302.1:0-1111 GCF_002078875.1 Numida meleagris | reverse complement strand
TTTTTTTTTTTTTAGACTAAGGAAGAAAGAGCCTCGAGAGAGGATTTTTCATGAAAGGAAAAAAAATATCCCTGCAAAGAGTAATCCTCTTCACTGGTTTGCTCTATTGGTGACCTTTAGAGAGACCTACCAAAGCTAAAGAAAAGCTTAATTAGCTGAAAGGGCAACTGGGAGAGCAGGTAGCATGAAGAAAAAAGCTTTCAGTCTTTATTGCACAGGATAAGAATTTTTGAGGGATTGAAGAAATCCTAAGGACTGCTTCATAAATGTTAGATACTGGAACTCATCACTCCAGGTTAGCTAGAGATAGAATTAGCTAAGGCAGAGAGACATGCTATTCTGAAACCCATGCTTTACGTTACTGGAATAACGCTCCAGTTAAAGGAAAAAACTTTCATGAAGTGCACAAGGAAGAGACCTAGCTTTGAAGTATGATTTTAGAAGCTGTCTTACTGACTTTAAAGCAGATTATAACAATAATTTAAAAATTCACTCAACTTATCTTTTTTAATGTTTTGTGAGCGACTCAAATAAATTGGTCAACCAACTATAACCTTTAGCTTCTCTAAATCCAACACAAGATAAAGTAATAAAGAATCACCGTCCAAGGACCTAAACATCACAATCTCATAAA
Organism: Numida meleagris; assembly: GCF_002078875.1. Taxonomy (NCBI): domain Eukaryota; kingdom Metazoa; phylum Chordata; class Aves; order Galliformes; family Numididae; genus Numida; species Numida meleagris. Next base: position 477 of record NW_018364302.1, on the reverse strand, counting down.
AACAAGATGTTAAAATGTAATTTTATTTTGCCACTGGTTTATACAGTATAATTCTAAAAAGTAGAGCAACTTGATCCTTCAGGCAACTCCACTGCAAAGAAGCTCCAAGAATCGTTTAAAACTTGCTTAAAGTTCATGCACATTCAAATTAGTAACAAGGGAAAGGACTGGGATATACTTGTTGGGATCCGCAACAATCACAGGAATTTATATGGTACCTATCACATTTCTACCTGCAACACAGTTTACACTGTTTGCCAGTTCTAAGAGTACTTTGCATACATACAGTACAGGAACCACAGGAGGATCCTGCATTCAATTTGCACATGGGGAGCTCCAGACAGTGCTCAGCTACACAGACAACTGGTGGACAGCTTCAACTTCGGCTCCACCAGGAGGGAAAACACTTCGAGCCCAGTATTCAGAATATACCACTAGGCAAAATTTTACAAAAAAAAAACAAAAAAAAAACAAAAA
>NW_018364301.1:0-1007 GCF_002078875.1 Numida meleagris | reverse complement strand
AACGACCCCACCACCCAACTACCCCATTGCCCAATTAATGATCCCATCACCCACTTAATGACCCCACCACCCAACCAATGACCCCATTACCCAGTTAACGACCCTCCACCCAACCCATCAAACCAACTAATGACCCCACCACTCAATTAATGACCCCACCACCCAACCAATGACCCCATCACCCACTTAATGACCCCGTCACCCAATTAATGACCCCACCACCCAACCAATGACCCCATTACCCAGTTAACGACCCCTCCACCCAACCCATCAACCCAACTAATGACCCCATCACCCAATTAATGACCCCATCACCCAACCAATGACCCCATTACCCACTTAATGACCCCATCACCCAACTAATGACCCCATTACCCACTTAATGACCCCATCACCCACTTAATGACCCCATCACCCAACCAATGACCCCATTACCCAGTTAACGACCTCTCCACCCAACCCATCAACCCAACTAATGACCCCACCGCCCAAACAATGACCCCATTACCCACTTAATGACCCCATCACCCACTTAATGACCCCATCACCCAACCAATGACCCCATCACCCACTTAATGACCCCATCACCCAATTAATGACCCCATCACCCAACCAATGACCCCATTACCCAGTTAATGACCCCTCTACCCAACCCATCAACCCAACTAATGACCCCACCACTCAATTAATGACCCCACCACCCAAACGATGACCCCATTACCCACTTAATGACCCCATCACCCACTTAATGACCCCATCACCCAATTAATGACCCCATCACCCAATTAATGACCCCATCACCCAACCAATGACCCCATTACCCACTGAACGACCCCTCCACCCAACCCGTCAACCCAACTAATGACCCCATCACCCACTTAATGACCCCATCACCCACTTAATGACCCCATCACCCAACTAATGACCCCACCCCTCCATTAATGACCCCACCACCCAACCCCACCACCGGACAAATTCCCCCTTTGTTCTCCCGGTGCCCCCGCCAC
>NW_018364300.1:0-1063 GCF_002078875.1 Numida meleagris | reverse complement strand
ACATCGCTGTGGGGATGCGGGAACGTGGGGACACAGGGACATGGGGACATGAGGATGTGAGGACATCGCCGTGGGGATGCGGGGACGTGGGGACACAGGGACATGGGGATGTGGGGACATGGGGACATGGGGATGTGAGGACATCGCCGTGGGGATGCGGGGACGTGGGGACATGGGGACACCGCTGTGGGGATGCGGGGACATGGGGACACGGGGACATGGGGACGTGAGGACATCGCCGTGGGGATGCGGGGACACAGGGACATGGGGACATGGGGGCACTGCTGTGGGGATGCAGGGATGTGGGGACATGGGGACGTGAGGACATTGCCGTGGGGATGCGGGAACACAGGGACATGGGGATGTGGGGACATGGGGACGTGAGGACATCGCCGTGGGGATGTGGGGACATGGGGACATGGGGACATGGGGTTCTGGGGACACCGCCATGGGGATGCAGGGACGTGGGGACATGGGGACACAGGGATGTGGGGCCATGAGGATGCGGAGATGTGGAGATGTGGGGATACGGGGACATGGGGACACTGGGGACATGGGGATGTGGGGACATTGCTGCGGGGATGTGGGGACATGGGGACACAGGGACGTGGGGACGTGAGGACATAGGGTCATGGGGACAGAGGGACACAGAGAGGAGGGGACATGGGAATATGGGGACATTGCTGTGGGGATGTGGGGACGTGGGGACACAGGGACAAGGGGATGTGGGGACACGGGGACATGGGAATATGGGGACATTGCTGCGGGGATGTGGGGACACGGGGATGTGGGGTCATGGGGATGCGGAGATGTGGAGATGTGGGGATACGGGGACACGGGGACACTGGGGATATGGGGACATGGGGACACTGGGGACATGGGGACACTGGAGACACAGGGACGTGGGGATGTGGGGACATCACAGTGGGGATGTGGGGACATGGGGACAAGGGGATGTGGGGACATTGCTGCGGGGATGTGGGGACATGGGTACACAGGGACGTGGGGACACAGGGACATAGGGTCATGGGGACAGAGGGACACAGAGACGAGAGGACATGGG
>NW_018364299.1:0-1122 GCF_002078875.1 Numida meleagris | reverse complement strand
CCCACTGACACCCACTCCTGTCCCCACTGCTGCCCCATTGACACCCATTCCTGTCCCCATTCATGTCCCCATTCATGTCCCACTGACACCCATTCCTGTCCCCAATGATGTCCCCATTGACACCCCTTCCTGTCCCCACTGACACCCATTTATGTCCCCATTCCTGTCCCCATTCCTGTCCCCATTGACACCCATTCATGTCCCCATTCATGTCGCACTGACACCCATTCCTGTCCCCACTGCTGCCCCACTGACACCCATTCCTGTCCCCATTCATGTCCCCATTCATGTCCCCACTGACACCCATTCCTGTCCCCATTCCTGTCCCCACTGACACCCGTTCCTGTCCCCATTCATGTCCCCAATGCTGCCCCCCCCGACACCCATTCCTGTCCCCATTGCTGTCTCCACTGACGCCCACTCATGTCCCTACTGCTGCCCCATTGACACCCATTCCTGTCCCCATTCATGTCCCCATTCCTGTCCCCACTGCTGCCCCACTGACACCCATTGATGTCCCCACTGACACCCATTCCTGTCCCCATTCCTGTCCCCATTCCTGTCCCCATTCATGTCCCCACTGACACCCACCGATGGCCCACGGATGTCCCCACTCATGTCCCCACTGATGCCCACCCATGTCCCCATTCATGTCCCCACTGACACCCACTCAATGTCCCCATTCATGTCCCCACTGACACCCACTCAATGTCCCCATTGCTGAACCCATTGATGCCCACCCATGTCCCCATTCCGGTCCCCATTCCTGTCCCCATTCCTGTCCCCACTGCTGCCCCACTGACATCCATTCATGTCCCCATTCACGTCCCCATTCATGTCCCCATTGACACCTACTCATGTCCCCATTCATGTCCCACTGACACCCACTCATGTCCCCATTCATGTCCCATTGACACCCGTTCCTGTCCCCACTCATGTCCCCACTGCTGTCCCACTGACACCCACTCCTGTCCCCATTGATGTCCCATTGACACCCATTCGTGTCCCCACTGCTGCCCCACTGATACCCATTGATGTCCCCATTGACACCCACTCATGTCCCCATTCATGTCCCCATTGACACCCATTCCTGTCCCCATTGATGTCCCCATTGACACCCAC
>NW_018364298.1:0-1049 GCF_002078875.1 Numida meleagris | reverse complement strand
GAGTAAGACGTGGAGTCATAGAGTCCTAGAGTCAGAGGCCTAGAATCATAGAGTCATAGAGTCAATCATAGAGCCATTAAGTCATAGAGTCATAGATTCCTAGAGTCATAGAGTTATAGTATCACAGAGTCAGTCATAGAGTCATAATTTCATAGAGTCCTGGAGTAATAGAGTCATAGAGTCATAGTGTCATAGAGGCATAGAGTCATTGAATAAACCATAAAGTCATAGAGTCATTCTTAGGGTCATTCATAGTGTCATAGCTTTACAGAGTCATAGATTCACAGTGTCAGTCATAGAGTCAGACATAGAGTCAGAGCTAGGCACAAAGTCATTTATTCCATCATAGATTGAAGAGTCCTAGACTCATTGAGTCAGAAATTCAGAGTCAGAGTGTCTGGGATTCAGTAATAGAGTCATAGAGTTTGTCACAGAGTCATAGTGTCAGAGAGTCATTTGTAGAGTAAGACATGGAGTCACGGAGTCACGGAGTCATAGGCTCATAGAGTCATAGATTCATACAGTCAGTCATAGAGTCAGTCACAGTGTGAGTCATACAGTCATAGATTCATACAGTCAAACAGTAATAGATAGTTACATTGAGTCATGTAGTCAGAGAGTCAGAGTCATAGAGTTATATAGTCATAGAGTCATAAAGTCACAGACTGAAAGCGTCATACGGTCATAGTGTCATAGAGGCATAAAGGGAAAAATACAGTCATAGATTCATAGAATCAGTCATAGAGTCAAAGAGTAATAGAGTCCTAGTGTCGTATAGTCTCATGTAGTCATAGAGTCTCTCATGTAGTCATAGTGTCTCTCATAGAGTTATAGAGTCTCTCATAGAGTCATGGTTCATAGAGTCATAGAGTGATAGTGTCATAGAATGATAGAGACATAGAGTGAAAGAGACAGTGTGATAGAGTGTCTGAAAGAGTCACTGGGCGATACAGTCATAGAGTCTCTCACAGAGTCATAGGGCGATATAGTCACAGAGTCTCTCACAGAGTCATAGAGCGATAGAGGCATAGAGTGATAGAGTCATAGAG
>NW_018364297.1:0-1048 GCF_002078875.1 Numida meleagris | reverse complement strand
GCGGATGACGGGGGATGGCGGCAAGCGGCAGGGAACAACGGGGGACAACGGGGAACGGCGGCGGGGAACGACGGCGGACGACGGGGGATGGCGGCGAGCGGCGGGGGACGGCGGGGGACGGCAGGGGACGACAGCGAGCGGCGGGGGACGACGGGGAACGACGGCGGATTGCGGCAAGCAACAGGGAACGACGAGGGACAACGGGGAACGACGGGGGATGGCAAGGGAAGGTGGAGAACGACGGGGGACGGCGGAGGACGACGGCAAGCAGCGGGGGACGACGGGGTGCGGCGGCGAGCGGGGAACGACGGGGGACAAGCAGGGATGGCGGCGAGCGGCGGGGAATGACAGCGGGGACGAGCAGGGATGGCGGCGAGCGGCGGCGAACAACGGGGAACGACGGGGGACAACGGCGGATGGCAGCGAGCGGCGGGGAGCAACGGGGGACGGCGGTGAGCGGCGGGGGACGACGGGAGACGGCGGGGGATGGCGGCGAGCGGCGGGGAATGACAGCGGGGACGACGAGGGATGGCGGCGAGCGGCGGGGAACGACGGGGAACGGCAACGAGCGGCGGGGGATGATGGGGGACGACAGGGGACGACAGCGGACAGTGGCGAGCGGCGAGTGCCGGGGAAACGGCGGGGAACGGCGGCAGTGGGGAACAACGGCCCCTTAACATAGCCTCTTAGCATTAAAAAAAATTATAAAACCAATAAATGTATGTTATTCTGCCATCACATGTTTACGCCTTTCCTTTTGAACTTCTCAGAATTATTCGAGATGTTGTTTACAATTCATTCTGTCTTAAGTCAAAAAGAAACCCATACCTATTTCTATAGGACATTAGCTTATATACTGTAATACTATGATGTGATGGCAAGTCCAGTGATAACAGCAGGGCGGCATAGTCTACGCCTGTATCAAATGAGGCCAACCCAAATGCAGCAGCCTTGAATGCAGAAACAAAGGAACAAAAGCAGATTACCTTGGGAAGGCCACAGGTAAGCCAGGATCTCCAGCAAGATTCCCTCACCTCCACTGCCAGCC
>NW_018364296.1:0-1090 GCF_002078875.1 Numida meleagris | reverse complement strand
TAGATAATCTTTTAATAGCCTCAGTCATTTTCTCGTTGTCCTTATCAAAACATATGCAATAAATTAACTCACCAGATATTCTTGACTGGATAAGTACTCTCATCTGCATTAATTAATTAAAAGAAAACTTTTCATTCTGTAAAGAATTTTGCTGACATTTGTAATCATCAAGGTTTTGTTCTCCTTGTATTTTGCAGGAGACTTTTTTTTTTTTTTTTTTTTTTTTTTGCTTATTTACTTCCAAGCAGCTGCAGCACATGTGCAGGTAAGAATTTTGCAAATCTTTAGTTGTTCATGCTGAGAAGTTAAGACAGTAGGATCAGTAGAAGTTATAGGTGCTTGCCAATGGCCTTTTAAGGAAATTATCTTAAACAACCTTCTGGACAATGATTCTTGCAAAATGTAGTGGAGTTCAGACACATTTATAGGTAACCCATTCCCCCATTAATTCTATTTTGCTAAGAAGAATGCTGAGGGTGTTACAAAATAGCAAATACCTTTCACTCACTCAATAAATTTTCTTTCCTTTTTATGCTACCAGCACATATTGCTACAATTAAGCCGCAGCTGGATGCAAAAGTACAATTATGCACTCCACATTATTGTAGAAAGAATTACCTCAAAATAAATGTCATTCAAATACTCTGGCAATCTCAATGGCTTTAGATGCATACACTTTAAGACCATTTTAGATCAGCGTTTTGCAGTCCAAATTCAGCTTCTTGAAGATGCTCTAATGCAAAGTTACATATGAAGTCTTTTGTAGTTTAAGAATTGATTTTGATTCATAGGATTAAATAAAGTGAATTTTAATAAATCATAGAATCATAGATTCATAGAATAACTTGGGTTGGAAGGGACCTCGAAGATCATTGAGCTCCAACCTCCTGCCACAGGCAGGGTTGCCACCCACTAGATTGGGCTGCCCAGGAGCTGATCCAACCTGGCTTTGAACACCTTCAGGGATGGGGCACTGTCATGGGTTTATGATTTTCAGTTATTGGTACTCCAATATAATGTTACTCCACATCATAACATCATGTAATGAATGTACCTAGTTCTCAGAGGAGAAGGACTGCTACAGTCCCCA
>NW_018364295.1:404561-417198 GCF_002078875.1 Numida meleagris | reverse complement strand
CTGTCTTTGAGAAGATGTTCTTGTGGATGGTTGTTCGCATCAACCAACAGCTGGATACCAAGCAGCCCAGGCAGTACTTCATTGGTGTCCTGGACATTGCTGGCTTTGAGATCTTTGATGTAAGAGTGGTGTTTTATTAATACAGTTTTAAAAGTTACTCTACTGTGTGTTGAAGGATTTAAGAAGAAATTGTCTTTTTTTTAATTATTATTTCAAAAAGGGTTTTGATTCTTTCAGTTTGTATCTAAAGCATCGTAACTCCTGCACGGATTTCTTGAGAATAGATTTGTGTTGCTCATATGCAAACTGAAATTCATAAATGTAGTGTTTTTACTGTTTACAAACAGCAGAATAACATTTTTTACCTAATGCATAGGCACAAACTCCACAGACACAGTCTGTGCTTAGATAGTTTGTGACATGCTTTTAAATCAATAACTGTACATCTTGTAACTGAATTGGGTCAGTCTAGTAGATATCAAAACTGATAATTCTAAAATAAAAGTTTAAAGTAGTTCATAAACATATGGATAAAGTTTAGCTTGACAACAGAGACATTCTGACAAGTTCCAAACTCCCGGCTGACTAAAGAGGGATCCACTTACAGATCCTTCTGTAATTTGTTAAAAAAGAAACAGCACTGTTTATCCTTACTTTTTCATATTTATGTTAATAGTAAACTCTAACTGTATTCTGCAGTTCAACAGCCTGGAGCAGCTGTGCATCAACTTCACCAATGAGAAACTGCAACAGTTCTTCAACCACCACATGTTCGTGCTGGAACAGGAGGAGTACAAGAAGGAAGGCATTGAGTGGGAGTTCATTGACTTTGGGATGGACCTGGCAGCCTGCATAGAGCTCATTGAGAAGGTATCTTTTAATTCACAATGTCTAATACAAAAGAATCATAAAATCATAGAATCATAGAATTATAGGAAGATAGAATGGTTTGAGCCGGAAGGGATGCTAACGTCCAATCTGTTCCAAACCCCTTCCATAGGTAGGGATATCTTCTACTAGATCAGAGTGTCCAGGGTCTCATCCAGTCTGTCCTTGAACATATCCTAGTATGGGGCATCTACTGCTTCCCTGGGCAGCCTCTCACCATTTTCTGAGTAAAGAATTTCTTTTGAGCATCTAACCTCATTTTAGTTAAAACTTTTCCCCTTTGTCCTATCACTAGCAGACCATGTAAAAAGTCGCTTTCCATTTTGTTTATAAGCTCCCTTTAAATATTGGGAGGCTGCAGTAATGTGTACCTGGAGCCTTCTCTTCTCCAGGACAGCTCCCTGAACAAGCCCAGCTCCCTCAGCATTTCTACACAAGACAGGTGCTCCAGCCCTCTGAGCATCCTCACGGCCCTGCTCTGGACTTACTCCAATGGCTCCACCTTGTGCTAGAGGCCCCAGGCCTAGATGAAGTACTCCAGATAGGGCCTCACAAGGGCAAAGTAGAGGGGGAGAAACACGTCGCATGACTTGCTGGCAACCCTTCTTTTGATCCAACCTAGGATGTAGTTTCACAGCTTGCTCTGTTGAGCAGAAGTATTCCACTTTAAAAGGCACAAGAGTTTTAATATCATCCCATTCAGTAAGCTGTTTCTGTATCTATGACTCTTCTTCCCTTTTCATTTCTTTCTCTTTCATTTTGTTTCTCCCAGCCCATGGGCATTTTCTCCATCCTGGAAGAGGAGTGCATGTTCCCCAAGGCAACCGACACCTCTTTCAAGAACAAGCTCTATGACCAGCATCTGGGCAAGTCCAACAACTTCCAGAAGCCTAAACCTGGTAAAGGCAAGGCTGAGGCCCACTTCTCCCTGGTGCACTACGCTGGCACAGTGGACTACAACATCTCTGGCTGGCTTGACAAGAACAAGGACCCCCTGAACGAAACTGTTGTGGGGCTGTACCAGAAATCATCCCTGAAGACACTGGCCTTACTGTTTGCCTCTGCTGGTGGAGAGGCAGGTCAGTCCTTTGAAATTCATATTTTCTTATTTATTTAGTGACTCTTTGATAATAGTGAATATCAGGAGAATGTTCTTCAGAAACTGCATTTTGTGCAGGGTCTTCCACGACTGGAACTTATTAATAAAGGAAAACCAATAGATCTGTCTCAGACCTCCACTCAGCCATGATAATCCTGAAGATTCCAGTTAATCAGTTCTCTTGGTCCTCTATTCTTTTAGTCTGAACGTTTTCTTTACTTCCTGCCTTATCCTAGTTTCCTTTCTTAGCCGGATCATTATATATGACCAAGATTCTTGCAGTCTAACAGAGAAAAATTCTACAACTCAAAGTTGTAATACCATCTTCTCTTGCTATTCTTCAGAGAGCGGTGGTGGTGGCAAGAAGGGAGGCAAGAAGAAGGGTTCTTCTTTCCAGACTGTATCAGCTCTTTTCAGGGTAAGTACACATGTAATTGTCTCTCTTGATTTTTCTCTTTTTTCTTCTTGACGATTCTGACGCCTCACATTAAATTCAACAGGGCGTTTTACTGAACCTATTAACATTTTCCATTGTATCAGAAACATCTTTTAAGTTATTCATGAAAGGGCTAACTTCAAGTCAGATGAGGCCAGGGGAAAATAGATACTGATTTAGTCTCTCCTTGAATGTTAGTAAAAGTACCTTAGGTCAGGCTACAGTTTCCTTTTAGTATACGTATGTGGGTTAGTATAGCTAAGCTCTCCTGTGTCCTGGAAGGACAATGGTGGATGTGGATGTCTAACTGAAGGAATCTCTAGTCTGGATCTCTGCACGTACATTTGCAAATAACTATACACACGAAGACATAGCAATAAGGAAATGCTAACGCCAGCTACCACCCCTCTAGAGAGTAAGGCAGAGGTAAACACTCTTATCTGAACACTAGATATGATCTGGCATCCCATCCAGTTTTTCATATTGTGTAAAAGATGTACATCTCCAAACAGCTATGCCACTGCTCCAAACCAGGACTTCAAGACTAAAAGCTATAACAAAAATTCAAATTGTTATGATTTTAGATGGGAATATTAAGTCCATTATTCCTTTACAACACCTCCAATATCTCACATAACTGCAGAGGTAACATTTGTCAATGAAAAACCTTTGTTCGTGATTCCACAGGAGAACCTGAACAAGCTGATGACCAATCTACGAAGCACTCACCCCCATTTTGTGCGCTGTATCATCCCCAATGAAACGAAAACTCCTGGTAAGAACCTGAAGTAGAGAGAAATCTTAGTGTGATGCAGCCATTATGCTCCATGCTTTACAATGAAATATCAAATAATTGCCTCATTTCCTCAGGTGCCATGGAGCATGAACTGGTGCTGCACCAGCTGCGTTGTAATGGTGTGCTAGAAGGAATCAGAATTTGCAGAAAGGGATTCCCCAGCAGAATCCTCTATGCAGACTTCAAACAGAGGTCAGACTCTTTCCTGCCCTCCATTGAGTCTTTACTGCTTAAGTGCACTTTTAAACTATTTTAATATTGATGGTTATTTTGAATTTCAAAACTACCTAATTAAATCTGAAACAAAGGAAAATTGCTGGAATGTATAACCAAAACCAACATGTATGGCTAGCATAGGAGAAATTGTTGAGAAATGAAGGGCTCATCAGACATCCTCACTGATTTCTACTCCTCAAAAAATCAAGCTTTGCCAAAGTGTCTGACTACGGAAGAAAACTGGAGCTATATAGGCTTCTGCTTACAAGATTAAAAAATGAAGATTGATACGTGGATACAAAAAAATCTTATGCAAAAATTACAAACTCAGAAATCATTAGACATTGTATTGTCTGCTAGTTTCAGGGAATTATGATTTCTTACTACATGTGCAGTGGCAATGTTCCTGTCTAGCAAATTTATATTTAAGAACAACAGCATAATTTAAGAAACAAAGACAACAGAATGCAATAGAGATCAGCATCCTTTTTACACCTAGACTTTAAAACTTGCTTTTATTTTGATGTTGGATTTGGACTTAATTATTAATTTTATTTCTAAAAAGGGATGGAATGCCCCAGGCTCCTTCTGCAGCAAAGAATACCATTAATTTCAATTAACAGCATAACCTTATGACGTGAGATTACATAATTCACATTTTCTTTCATTCCACAGATACAAGGTGCTTAACGCCAGTGCCATCCCTGAGGGACAGTTCATTGACAGCAAGAAAGCTTCTGAGAAGCTCCTTGGGTCAATCGATGTGGACCACACCCAGTACAAATTTGGTCACACCAAGGTACAAATGCTGCTTGACTGAAGTGGTATGCATCTGTACTTTGCAGTACCTGAAAATTATGCGCTGCAACATTCCCTTTCTCCAGGTGTTCTTCAAAGCTGGTCTTCTGGGACTCCTGGAAGAGATGAGAGATGAGAAACTGGCAGAGCTCATCACGCGCACACAGGCCAGGTGCAGGGGCTTCCTGATGAGAGTGGAGTACCGCAGAATGGTGGAGAGGAGGTAGGTGTTTCCTATCTTCAGTTAAGGTCACTGTATTTGGGGGAAAGTGTTACTACTCATCACACTCAAAATATTCAGTGTACATTTTAATTGTGTTTCAGGGAGTCCATCTTCTGCATCCAGTACAATGTTCGTTCATTCATGAATGTGAAGCACTGGCCTTGGATGAAGCTGTTCTTCAAGATCAAGCCCCTGCTGAAGAGCGCAGAATCGGAGAAAGAAATGGCCAACATGAAGGAAGAGTTTGAAAAAACCAAAGAAGAGCTGGCAAAGTCTGAGGCAAAGAGGAAGGAGCTGGAGGAGAAAATGGTTTCCCTGCTGCAGGAGAAAAACGACCTGCAGCTCCAAGTGCAGGCTGTGAGTATTATTAGTATATTTATTCCTGGGGGAAAACAAGAAAAGTTTAAGTTCTCTTTCGCAGTACAGAACCCTCCAACTGCACACAAAACTTCCTTAAAAACATTCTAACCTGAATCACTAAAGGTAAAATTAATTGTCACCATTATAATGTGGAGTTCCAGCTTGGGAAGAATTTTCTAAGTCTCAGAGCCTGTAGGTATGCTACTCCATGTAAGTTCACATTAAAGTCCCAAATGTAGTCAGAAATGGTTTAGTATAAACAGATAATGGAGAAAGATTAGAGTTGACTACAAACTCTGTCTTTAACCAGTTGCCAAAATAAAAGGGCCTTGTGACATTTCCTATGATGGAATGGTATCTCACCTGTTCTCCTGCAGCTACTCCAACTCCAGGAAGACACAAATACCCTCTACATCCAAATACAACTGCCAACCTATTCAATGTATACAATGCCCTTTTGCACATCAGAAGTTTTGGCAATATTTGGCATTTTTTTTAAGCATGTAAGAGTCTAACTCACAGCTTTAGAATACAGTCAGGCTCAAATGGTCACCCACAATTGCATTAGATTATGTACTGCTTTACCAAATTGAAATTCAGTTATACCAACAAAAGTCTTCACAAAGATAAAACAAAAAGATCGCTGTACAGTTATAACCACTTACTAACTTTCAAGCAAAGGAATCAAAGTCTGCACTAAAAATGATTTTTATATATTTCTAAATCTTATTTATAAACACAGCATGAGAAGACTGAAGGATGAAATAGAACTAAAAAACTATTCTGATTTAAAAGAGGAAATGAAAAAACCATTTCCCACAAGATAGAAAAAATTAGAAATTCCATGCCGCCTTTTGCAAAACAAAAGCCTCCTTTCTTATTCAAAGATTGCTAAATTTTGGAAGTAGGAAAAATGACTGTTTTCCCCAATAGGAAGCTGATGCCTTGGCTGATGCTGAGGAAAGATGTGACCAGCTCATCAAAACCAAAATCCAGCTGGAGGCCAAAATTAAGGAGGTGACTGAACGGGCTGAGGATGAGGAGGAAATTAATGCTGAGCTGACAGCCAAGAAGAGGAAACTGGAGGATGAATGCTCAGAACTGAAAAAAGACATAGATGACCTGGAGTTAACATTGGCCAAAGTTGAGAAGGAAAAGCATGCCACTGAAAACAAGGTATGAGGCAGGAGTTGTCATTCACACTCCAGAAAAGAGCTCTGTGCTGTTACGGGAATCTTGTACCTATTACCTCTAATTACATTTGCCTCCTTTTGTCAAAGGTGAAAAACCTCACAGAGGAGATGGCAGCCCTGGACGAGAACATTGCCAAGCTGACAAAAGAGAAGAAAGCCCTCCAAGAGGCCCACCAGCAGACACTGGATGACCTGCAGGCTGAAGAGGACAAAGTCAATACGCTGACCAAAGCTAAAACCAAGCTGGAGCAGCAAGTGGACGATGTAAGCAAAATGCATACAGCCATTACAGGACAGTTTTGCAGATAAACATGGCTAGCAGAGCAGTAATGATCTTATTCTGTTTAGCTGGAAGGGTCCCTGGAGCAAGAGAAGAAACTGCGCATGGACCTCGAGAGAGCTAAGAGGAAACTCGAGGGAGACCTGAAGCTGTCCCACGATAGTATAATGGACTTGGAAAATGATAAACAGCAGCTGGATGAGAAACTGAAGAAGTAAGCGTGGTTTGGGGCACCTGAGTGCTGGGCAGGTACGCATAGGAGTTTTGTCCAGGTACTAACATCATTTGCTCTGTGCAAAGGAAAGACTTTGAAATCAGCCAGATCCAGAGCAAAATTGAGGATGAGCAAGCCCTGGGCATGCAGTTACAGAAGAAGATCAAGGAGCTGCAGGCAAGTCTCTGGTCCTTCCCTTCTGCCCTTCAGAAAGCATGGGTTTGAGGAGGGCATGGGTGTGAAGGGTCCCTACTGTTCTCCAGGCCCGTACTGAGGAACTGGAGGAGGAAATTGAGGCAGAGCGAACCTCTCGGGCAAAAGCAGAGAAGCACCGGGCTGACCTCTCCAGGGAGCTGGAGGAGATCAGTGAGCGCCTGGAAGAAGCAGGAGGGGCTACGGCAGCTCAGATCGATATGAACAAGAAGCGGGAGGCAGAATTTCAGAAGATGCGCCGTGACCTCGAAGAGNGTTCCTGCACAACTTGGAAGTCAGTATGTCAAGAGTCAGAGGAAAATTTAGTTAAAAAACACAGATCCAACGTGGAAATAGTTTCACATGTCGCATAAAGAATAATCAAGACAATTCCTTGTTAAACAATTATGCAATTCATTAGAACAAGAGAGGAATTAGAATAAGAATATTCATTAGAGTATCTTTTCTTTCTTATACTGTTTTTCATGCTAGAAAACGAATAAGACCTTTCAGTTTTCTTCAATGACATTTCTGCAGGTACTCAATATTATGTTTTAAGCATAAACTATAAACTCTCTATTTAAATACATGCCATCAGTATTTTTCTATCTCTTTAATGGTTCAGAAAGACACAATCTCAGATGTTTCAGCTGTACATGCAGTGTTGTAAACATATGGAAGTTCTTTAAAGCAGAGAGCTGAGAAGACTGGAGATCCTCTATGACTCCTCTTACAGTGCTGCATCTCCCAGATAATTAAGGCATACCATGAGCCTTCAGAATACTGAACAGAATCGAAACAGCTCATCCTTGATCCATACAATGAATTCAAGTGGTAGAGTGCTACAGATCTGCAAGACCCAGAAGTTACTCCCAGAAAACTCATGAATCTCAAACTTTTATTACATAGAACAGTTAGCATTCTACTTGAGTCTTTTTTCCTTACTCCCTTCTCGTAAGATGGTAAACATTAGTTCTATCTATTGCCTATCTGTTGCACCAGAAAATATGGACACATCACATTGCCTAAACTGTCCTATGAATTCCAAAAATGTATGAGTCATTTTCAGTTATTTAATGCATCTCTTCCCAAGTAAATCTAAAGTTCCCCTCCACTGAGAACTATTATGCTTAGTCTAAAAGCTATCTACACAACTAAACTTATTTGTACATGGGTAAACAAGGTGCCTTCCTAAGACACAATGCATTGTTATCGATGTATCAGAACACGACCAGTGCTCTTCTTCCTCCTTGTAAATAGCATCCAAAAGCTCAGTGAATCTTCCTCAAACTAATTATTAATTCTTTGCTGTTCTTTTTAAAATGAAAAAGTATTCTAAGATTAAGAAAAAACATCTGTATTGTAATCTAAAATTGTATGCTATGGGTTACAATTATGTTAGTTTTGCTATTACTTTAACAGAAGCATCTGGTGGAATAAATCTGCCTACACTATCCAGAATTTGCATTGCTTGCTATAGGAAATGAAAAGGTCTTGTCTGCATCCACAGGTTAGTCCTCTCTAGACTCTGAATTTCACAGTTCTGCACATTTCTGTGGAGTCTGCGTTTGAGGCTGGGGAGCCTGGAAGAGGTATATTTGTGATCTGAACCCCATACTTGAATTTGGGAATCACAGTCACTGTTCAAGTCTTTACAATGGTAGTAGAGCGCTAAGTTAATACTGTCAATAAACCTTAAAGACAAAGAAAGCAAAAAGCCAGTAATTGCTGCTAATCTAACCTGACTGAAACCTCAGCTAGACATATGTCTGAGGGAACTCTCACAGTCGGATATGGAGAACAGCAAGGCAATACTTTTGAAATCCAGTTTCTAGTTGCAGCCAACTTGCAACAATTCAGAAGAAAGTAAAAGATGCAAATAAATGTATGAGTTAAGGGGTAAAAACAGCCCTCCCCAAACATTTGAAAGTAAAGAAGAAAAACAGTGAGTTGTAAGTAGTTGCAGTGAGATAAACATGATGTTGTTGTCCAAAATTTTGCAACTAGATTATTCAAGATGTTTCTAGTCCTTATCTGCAAGAAAGCTCAGAATAGAATCTCTCTCATTGCTCTTTGTAATATTTATCCTTCTCATTACTGCTGAGTCGTGAAGCACACAAATCTTATATGTCACACAGCAATTCAGGAGTCAGGAGAACAGAAGCCAACAATTCCAAGTCCTGCTCTACTTGCAGGACAGCACTTCCTCCTTTCAGACCCCTAGTCAAAATATTTATAGAAGATTTATTCACATAGCAAGTAAGACTTTAAATATTTCTAAATATATCCACGATGAACATGAATGAGAATCATGTACTCGGTCAAGTCTGCCAAACAATGCTTTGCCAATTTTTTTTTTACCTAAGAAAGAGGAGAAGGGAGTTGTATGTGCTGATCAGAGCCTATAAAAGCACTGCTAGGACAAGCCTGTTCTGTCTCCACAGAAGCCTTCAAGGTAGGAATATAGTTCGCTGGGTGCTAGCAGAATCCCCTTGAATTCCTGCTGCCTGTGGAAATGATTTCCTAAAAGGGCTGCTTCTATCAGCAGAGATTTTCTTGCCGTTTTCAAGTCACTTGCATGTTTTCACTCTTTGGCTTATCCTGGGCATTCTGTTCAACAAAAAGAACAAATTTGTCATTTCTGTTTTTCAGCACAGACCAGCATCCAGCCTGCGAGCCAGTTGGTGTCACAAGAGGTAAGACTCTATGTAACATATTACATAGGAATAGATCCGCCAAGAAGAGCTTTATGCAGCTGTAAGCACTTGCTACAACCACTTAGATCAGTGCAAATTAATACAGTGCATTCCTACTTAAGTTTGCTGACTAAAACAGCAAATTTTTTTAATAACACATCCTATACCTGCTGAGAAATACTTAGCCACTTACCAAACAGAACTATTAATTAGAAATTACCGGTGAATAGACATTCATGAAAGAGAAGATACACTTCTCAGATTGCTCTGAATATGTTTTATTGAAAAGTTTTCCTGTTTTGGTACAGCTTAATCTTAAATGATCAGTTCAAACAGGAGAAGGCAGAACAACTAGAGAAGCTAGAACTCCAGTTTCTAACTCAGGAGAATGTCTTACTAAAATCTAAATTTTCACCAATTTTTCTCTGCGGGCTACTGGAAAACTGATAGATCTAAAGAATGGAACGTGAAAACTGGAAATAAGAGAAAGAAAGAAAGAAAAAATAATCTAAATCAAAGACCTCTGTCTTGTCTGAGATCTAAATAAACTAAAAGTATATGTAGGGGAAAAACAGATTAAACAAAAAGGGAAAACTCAAGAATGGGTGGAGCAGAACACTATAAAGTGATTTGTGGTGCAAAGGCATTTCTTCCTTCACTCAGCATTTTGGTATGTTTCTTCCCTTCAGCCCCCTGCTGTGCTGAATTGAATAAACTGCAGCCATGTCATCAGATGCTGATATGGCCATCTTTGGGGAGGCAGCTCCTTACCTCCGAAAGTCAGAAAAGGAGAGGATCGAGGCCCAGAACAAGCCTTTTGATGCCAAGACATCAGTCTTTGTGGTACATGCTAAAGAATCCTATGTGAAAAGCACAATCCAGAGCAAAGAATCTGGGAAGGTCACTGTCAAGACAGAAGGTGGAGAAGTGAGTAAAAGGCAAGATTTACAACATGAATTTAATTCCCACTGTGGGCTCTGAGTTGACATGCAGGGATCTGTCTTTTCTTTGGCAGACTCTAACCGTGAAAGAAGATCAAATCTTCTCCATGAACCCTCCCAAGTATGATAAAATTGAGGACATGGCCATGATGACCCACCTCCATGAGCCCGCTGTGCTGTACAACCTCAAAGAGCGTTATGCAGCCTGGATGATCTACGTAAGTACCAGCAGCTCTCTTCCTTGGGTAGCGCAGCTGGGGAGGACTGCTGTGCCAGGCTGAGTGGAAGCCAACGTGCTGTGTCCCTTCCTCGCAGACCTACTCGGGCCTCTTCTGTGTCACTGTCAACCCCTACAAGTGGCTGCCGGTGTACAACCCGGAGGTGGTGTTGGCCTACCGAGGCAAAAAGCGCCAGGAGGCCCCTCCACACATCTTCTCCATCTCTGACAACGCCTATCAGTTCATGCTGACTGGTGAGTACCTGATCTCCTTCAAAGCAACCTGAACTGAAGAGCCCCATTGCTCTTAATGGAGTATGTGACAAGCCAGCAACAAGCACCAGGGAGCTGTACAACAGAAAGTTAAGGAGGAATTAATTTTAAGACAAACTGTATCAGAAACGCACATAGATTCAGCACTGTGTGCTGTTTACACTGTATTGTACAAAATCCTACACTCTCCTAGTGCAGAATAAAGCTGGATGTGGAGTTTGTTACTGTTTTACAGTGATGGATTGTTCCATACAGTACTTTACTTTGAACACAGGTAGGCACTTTCTCTAGATTCCTTCATGAGAACTATGTGAAGGGCAAGAGGATACACAGTTTGTGTGAGGACCGTGTGCCTCTGATAGTTGTATGCTTCCATTTGTGCTGCTGCTGTGGGATATGGAAGCAAATCCATTTCCCTCCTCTGGGCATTAGTGCTTGGACTTTCTGAAGAAGCTCTAACTTACAGCTTTACTTTTAAGTCAGCTCAGTGCTACTCAGGACAATGGCTAAAACTTTCCTTTTGCCTCTTTCGCAGACCGTGAGAATCAGTCGATCCTGATCACGTAAGTACGCTCCCTGCTCGGGTCGCTGCGGGGCTGCCCTGTGCCAGGGGACCTGCTGCCTGACCTCACGCTCTCTGCTTCTCTGTTTGGTTCGACAGCGGAGAATCCGGAGCAGGGAAGACTGTGAACACGAAACGTGTCATCCAGTACTTTGCAACAATTGCAGCTAGCGGAGATAAGAAGAAGGAGGAGCAGCCAGCAGGCAAAATGCAGGTGAGCTCCTAAGTGTAGGACCCTGGAACTGCCAGACTGATTTCTGAGCTGTAGCATAACAAGAAGATTTCCATTTCAGGGGACACTCGAGGATCAAATCATCAGTGCCAACCCTCTGCTGGAGGCTTTTGGGAATGCCAAGACTGTGAGGAATGACAACTCCTCACGCTTTGTAAGTTGTTGCCTGGCATCAGAAAAAAAATGACTCTTTTCCTCATCAATGCAACAAATGAAACATTTTCACAGTCAGGGTCGGGAAGGTGGACCTAGGTCACATTTTTTTATTCTTTCAGGGTAAATTCATCAGAATCCACTTTGGTGCCACAGGCAAGCTGGCTTCTGCTGACATTGAAACATGTAAGAGACCCTCCAGGCCTCATCGGTCACATTCCTCCTGACCGTCCTTGGTTCTTGTGCTAACTTTCTCCTACCGTCCTTGCCAGATCTGTTGGAGAAGTCCAGGGTCACTTTCCAGCTCAAGGCAGAAAGAAGCTACCACATCTTTTATCAGATTATGTCCAACAAGAAGCCAGAGCTAATTGGTAGGAACTTGTCCAAACACAGTACACTGAACAGTATTTTTCATTCCTTTCCATGCCAGTTCTGTTTGATCCGTATGTGTTTTGTCCTTCTCAGAGATGCTACTGATCACCACCAACCCATACGACTATCACTATGTGAGTCAAGGCGAGATCACGGTGCCCAGCATTAATGACCAGGAGGAGCTGATGGCCACCGATGTAAGTAATGCACGGAAGTTTTCTTGTGTGGACTCTGACCTAGAAGCAGGCATGGTACTCACGTCTAAGTATTCCTCAATTCTTCCGTTGTTAGAGTGCCATTGACATCCTGGGCTTCACTCCTGATGAAAAAACAGCCATTTACAAGCTGACAGGAGCTGTCATGCACTACGGCAACCTGAAGTTTAAGCAGAAGCAGCGTGAAGAGCAGGCAGAACCAGATGGCACAGAAGGTACTAGCACAATATATACTGAAATACTTGCTAATACAGGCAGTAATTCCTGTTCAGAATCATGGA
>NW_018364295.1:395636-396721 GCF_002078875.1 Numida meleagris | reverse complement strand
AGTCAAGCAGAAGCTGGAGAAGGAGAAGAGTGAGCTGAAGATGGAGATTGATGACTTGGCCAGCAACATGGAGTCTGTCTCCAAAGCCAAGGTACAGCATCAAATTATAGGCTTGTTGCTCCATTGGAATTCTGTGGAGTTCACATTCTTAAGGAGAATGTGAACTGCTAATTCTCTTTCTGTATGCTGATACATAGGCAAGCCTGGAGAAGACATGCCGAGCACTGGAAGATCAGCTGAGTGAGATTAAGACAAAAGAAGAGGAGCATCAACGGATGATCAATGATATTAATGCTCAAAGAGCTCGTCTGCAGACAGAATCAGGTGAGACTTTCACATTTCTGATATGTCACTGAACAGTGTCAGAGAGTTGAATCTGTTCTGTTTAAAGTAGAGGAGACAGAGAGGATCTCATCAATGCCTATGAATATATGAAAGGAGGGAGAAAAGGAGAGTCAGGCTCTCTTCAGTAGTACCCATTGCCAGGATAAGAGGTATTGCACACAAACTGGAGCATACCAAGCTCCATCTAAACATCATGAACATTTTTTTACTGTGCAGGTGATGGAGCACAGGTACAGGCTGTGCAAAGAGACTGTAGAATTTTCCTTTTTGGAGATTCTTGAAAGCCACCAGGATAGAGTACTGAGCAATTTGATCTAGGGGGCTCTCTTCAAGATGGGGATAGACCACACGACCTCTGAAAGTCCCTTACGACCTTAATCATCCTGTGTTTCTGTGATTAACTTAGTGTAGAATTTACCTTTCTGGCCACAAGACCTGTCCAACACAATTGTCTCTCCTATAAGGAGAAATGTATGAATTAATATTATAAGCTTTTGAAAGCTCTGCCAAATATATTGTCTTAAAGCCCTAACTGTTCACAACACTGTCATCAGTGGCAATTAAAGGCCTGTGTATCTGCAAACTCTCCCAGGTGAATTTTCACGCCAGGTGGAGGAGAAAGATGCTCTGATTTCTCAGCTGTCTCGAGGCAAACAGGCATTCACCCAACAGATTGAGGAGCTCAAGAGGCACTTAGAGGAGGAGATAAAGGTGAGGAGGTTTTCCAGTATTCTGTCTTA
>NW_018364295.1:379285-392166 GCF_002078875.1 Numida meleagris | reverse complement strand
AGCAGGGAAGCTCCAGCGATGTGTTTCTCATTGCAGGTGCGGGAGCTGGAAGGAGAGGTTGATGCTGAGCAGAAGCGCAGCGCTGAAGCCGTGAAAGGTGTGCGCAAGTACGAGAGGAGGGTGAAGGAGCTGACCTACCAGGTAAGGCAGAAAAAGCTTTTTCTTACACATCCTGCTCTCATGAAGTCAAAATGTTGTCATATTGCCAATTGTGATTTCTTCAATATTGTGATTTCTTCCTGTCATTCTCTTTTGTGGACATGGTTAACATGATTTTTTCTTTTGTCCCACTAGGCAGCAATGCTCTCTAAGGCACGTTACTACCTATGTTTCAGCTAGAGGAAATGTAAGGGGGGAGGATAGGAAGTGTTAATATTATTTATCTTTTTCTGTAGTCTGAAGAAGACCGGAAGAATGTTCTCAGGCTCCAGGACCTGGTGGACAAGCTGCAGATGAAGGTGAAATCCTACAAGAGGCAAGCTGAGGAAGCTGTAAGTATCATTCTGAAATGGGCCAAAATCTTTTCTGGTGGAGATGGAACTTTGTTTTGGTGTTTTCTTCTGTGTAGCTTTTGAAATTTTGCCTTTTAAAGGCTTTTGCAAGACAAGGCAATGAAAAACATAAGAATGAGCACTGCTGCTTTGGGGAAGGATTACACTGCCCCATTTCTAGTTTTGCTCTAGGTGTCAGTTTCCCCCTCTATCTCTTAATTTCTGTCCTACCCTGTCTATTAGAAGCTGCTGCCAAACTGTCTCCTGCCACGGACTCTGTTGGGACTGTGCTATGTGTAAAATGGTCATGGCCTTTCTGACACCCTGATGTTGTTTTCTCTTCTGGAAAACATAGTGCACCTAACAGCTTCTTTCCTTTTTTTTCTGGAAGTTGTCCCTGCTTGCCCAGCATTTGGATTCTTGTCTGAACAGTTATTAATACCGAACTGTTTCTAAAAAAATTAAATATCTTGGAAAACATCCACTCATTAGGTATTCTGACACCATGAGCATGCTGTTCTTTTCATTACTCCCTCTCCCCACACAGGAGGAGCTGTCCAATGTCAACCTTTCCAAATTCCGCAAGATCCAGCACGAACTGGAGGAAGCTGAGGAGCGGGCTGACATTGCAGAGTCACAGGTCAACAAGCTCCGAGCAAAGAGCCGGGAGTTTCATAAGAAGATTGAGGAGGAGGAATGAGGCTTACAAGGCTAAAATGTGACCTGAGGGATGCATGAAATGTAAACCTCTGTGTTGCTTTTTTATGTAATTGTCATTTATGTCTAGGTAATAAAGAGAGCAGAGACCTTTGCATATGACTAGCATGCTATACTTATTTTGGGGAGTATTCTTTACTTTTAGAGTGCATGTATACTGCTTATGTTTACATTTAAAAGTATAGTAAACAACAATATATTTAGTTTACATTTTTAAAAATGCACTAGGAATCATGATGACTAGCACAAATTAACTGCCATTTCAAAGATGGGGAGAGTGGAAAGAATCCACAGTTTAAAAACCATAGAGAAAAAAAATAGTCTAAGTGAAAATCAAGAAATATGCTAATAAATTTTACTAAGGAATTAGTATTACATCCGGAAAGTCTGCTACACAGAGACTGAGTCTGAATATGGGTAGGTATTTCTATATCAAAGAAAAAGTAAAGTAATCTTGCAGGCTTTATATTCTTCCAGAAAGTACTCTGTATAACAAAAGGAGGCTGCAGTCTACAGCTGATTTTGCTAAATAGCAGTACTAGGAACTCTTTGTTCCTAGTTCTTGCACTCGTCTTTCTTGTTATATATATATAAATAGCAGTACTAGGAAATCTGAGTGCAGGACAGTCATCTCATGTTAAGTGATGATAGCTGATCCAGGCAACTTAAAAGAAAGGATACGCAGAATCTACTCCGACTTTGATTTAAAGTTTTTACACAGTAAGGAAATTTTTTAACATAGAAATTCACAGGCATAAACAAAAGCTTAGAAGAGGTTTAGCAGCTATCCACAGTGGATGGAAATCTTTTTCATCTGCTGATGTACATTTGTAGAATACACGTTCTATAGAAATCAAGCATCATTTTATAATGAATTACATGTTCTGAGTGAGATTCACCTGCTTCGTTCCAGTGCAGGACAGATACCTACTGGAGTGTTTATTTCATCTCACTGATTCACTTCACTATTTCCTGCATGCAAGCTTGCTGTAGGAGAACCTGCAGAAGGAGTCTCTATGGAAAGCAAGTATAGTCTGCAGGGTTTTCCGCAGGCATGTCCATCCTGAGGCCCACAGCCACATGTGGCCTGACCGAGCACGTCCTGTGGCTTCCCCCTGCCCTGTACTATAAAGGCAGCAGCTCTTCCCACTGAGCGGCCTGGCCTGGACCCAGACACACCCTTATTACTCACAACAACCAAACATCGCCAGTTTTTGTATATTTGCAAATCCATTCTCAGTTTACATAAATACATTACCTGCAAATTTTCAAATTGAATGTATGGGGTTTCAGTCAGATGCTCAACTGAAAAACGTGATCATGTCTCCTTACCAGACTGTCATGAGAGCTATTTTACCAGAGAAATATACCCCTCACTTCATAATCATGCCTTATTCATGCCATCGCTTTTTGGCAGTACATGCATTTGTGAACAACTGTTTTAAAGGATGAAGTACAAGAAGAATAAAATTTCATCAGAAATCTCAGGCGAACACCTTGAGACTTCACTAAGAATTCCAACCATTGCTATCGAACTAGGGTGATGCATTAGTTTCACAAAAACAAAAGCAAATATCCCACAAGTTTTATGTTTTTGTTAAAACATAAAAAAAGATTTATATATATATATATATATATATAAGGAAGTTTTGTTACTTATAAACATTATCCTCTTCATTCAATGCGACCCAGGCAAGCAAAAATGTTGGACACCCATGTCTTACTATATTCTCTGCATTCTGACCTGCACAGAAAGTTGTGCTTGTTATGCTTAGACAATAAGAGGTATGGAGGAGTATGTGTCACTATTGGAAGAGACCAGGAGAAGGAAAGCTTCGAGGGAGTCTCTGCAAAAAGATGCCCAGTGGAAGTGAAAGGACGACTGCCCAGGTCTTCTCTGAAAGGCCGAGTCCAGCCAGACACTATTTCATGTGGCAGCACTGGGATAAGTTGCACTTTTGGGCACAAAATACAGCTTTCCTCACTTGGAAGTAGAGGAGAGAGTTCAGTCATACACCCATTCTAATCTTTACCATCTTGGAACATACCTTGGGAGGTCCCTATGATCAATAACACTACAAGACATACCTCTCAACAAGGCAACAATTACAATCTTGTGGCACCTCTTGGCTGAAGAATTGCACTGACGGTTTTCAGGTCCTCATGGATTTGAAACCTGGTGGTGAGAGCAGCTAATTATGGCAAAGGAAACAGGAAGCAATTTATTAAGTCTATCTAGGGTATTGACATATATGATAACGGAGAAGTAAGCTGGAAGGTCTGTCAACACTGGCATATTTCTGCATTGCTACAGAAATTTTTACAAGTGCCAAAAATCTGTTTTCCTACCTAAAAGCATTCATCCACCCCTCTTACCTACTTGCAGGCTCTCTTGCTTCATGACCAGTTCTCAACATGGGCCAAGTCCTGGCCAACATCACACATAGTTCAATCGGATTCCAGCCAAAATTCAAAAAATGTCACGTAAAGGCCTAAGAAGAACAATCTCTTCTTTAAGCTATCATATCACAGTACTGTTCTAGATAGAAGCTGGTCAGCCTTCTGGGAAAACTGAGTGAGAGCTATCAAAAACACATGGTGCATACTTCATACGTAATAGTGTACCTTTACCACCAAAGCTGGTCATAAGTGTTCAGTGGAGAACTGGCTTGTGCTGTTGAATTGTCACCATGACCCATCATCCAAAAATCATAAAGTAAATCAGACAAACATAGAGATATGTTCTGGCAGTGATCATGGCTGTCTTAAAAGAGACTGTCAGAGGATCAAAATACCCGAGGGGATTCCTGAGTGCACATATGCTCCCTGAATTGTCTCTACAAGCTAAAAAGTCACTTTAACGATGTCTTTGTCTAAGTCAGTCTCCTAAAAACTGCTATCACAAACCAATGCTGGTGCTCTCAAATAGCCTGTGTTATTTGGAATGTAGGGTCCAGCAGAGTATGGAGACTGCATGGTAGGTACAGCAGAGCCATGTTGGATAAAGGAGCCGTGTTTGCCCCAGCCTCTAGATCAAGAGCCCTTTCACCACAGGGGATTCAGTGAGTAAATAAGAAACAGAAACAACAGGGCGTTTCTTCCCAAGCATCTCATTTGTTTTTCATATTGTATTGTTGTGTATTTCAAAAGCTCCTTATTGGAAGGAGGAATACCCTAGGATTGGCATTTGATATAGTAATCTCAGTGCATTTTATATATTTATAATTTGAGTTAAGCCCTCCCCTACCTTTCTTTAAGTCCTTACTTTCTCTCTGCCCAGGGAGGGTCTATCCTTTAGCCATCCAAGAATGAGCCTAGGAAATCATGGGCTTGGTGCCGGTTTCCAGATCCACAGCAAAGGTATAGTCATCTCCTCATAGAATGCAAAGGACATTACAGTGACTACTGCTGTTAATTGTTCACATCCAGATGAATATGCCCGTCAGGGAAACTGTTCTGATCAGATGCAGTGCTATTGTCATATCATATAAGTCCACTATCATCTTCCTGTGTACACAACCAATTCCAGGGCAGGAAAACCTCCAGTCTGGGCAGTTTCTTAAAAGCTTTAGTTCTCTTCTCTGCATGACTGAGGCCAAGCCTTAGCATTGGATGGAAGGAGTCTGTGCTCCTTTCCATAAATTGTGAGTAAGGCCAGCACTGTGGGCAAGTGCACTATGCCATAAGAAGCGTTAAGCCTCCAGCCATCCTCAAGAAATAAGGCAGTGAGAAGGTGGTGATGCATTCCTCACCCCCAAAGCATGTGGAGGAGGCTGCTGCACTACACCACGATCCCCTGTGAACAAAATGAGTCAACTCTGCCCATGGGCCCACTTCATGCCTCACGACTAGTGGCCCTGCGTGTCCTCCTCCAACTTTCCTGCCTCCTCACTTCATCTCCCTACTTTCCCCTTCCTCTGTTCACAGGCTAGTTCTCTTGCCTGATTATTGTCATTCTCAACACACTGGGCTTTTCTATTTTCCTAAGAACAATTTATTACCCCCAAACACAGTATTTGTGTTGTGCTGAACTAAACGTTCATCAACATTCAGTCTACTAAGTAAACTAGATGATCTGGAAATGTATACAGAGTACCTAAGGGCTCTGTCAAATTAGAACTTAAGTTGTTATTCTCTACAGGGACTCCTGTTACTGGTCAATAAATTTGTTTTTACGAAGCTACAGAGAAGGAGTGTGAGATTGACTTGGTTGGTATTTTTGGCACATGTGACAAGCCTTAGCTATCTCAATCTTGCTGTTTATTTAAAGTAAGTGCTAAACATCTCTGGCTATCCCTCCAGAATTGTCAGTCCCTAGCTGACCTTCATGTATCCTTTTTGGATATCTCTTCCAACCCACCAGCCAACTCTCAACCACTGTAAAAAAACACCGGCTTCAAACAATAATGTTTTTTCATAAAATATGTAAATAACATTTTGGCATCAGAAGAGAGCTAGAGGTAAGAAGGGACACGAATAAGTTCATTTCAGAAATAATATCTAAGCATCTCTAGTGCTTTTAGTGCACTTCGAACCCTTTAACACAAGTAGCACCCGTTTTCCCTGTGACACTTGTAATGCTGAACACAACCTAAGTGGCAACGTGAAGAAGCGCCGCCCACAGCAGGATCTGTAAGTGTACTAACACATCCTCTGTTATTCCAAGGGTTCTACCACAAGCCCACAGTAAAAGATCACAGTTTTTGGTACCAGATGCTTTTCAGAAAGGATGGCAGGAGATAAGCGAGGCATTTCTGGTAATGCACTTGCTTGTTTGGCCTCACCACGGGAGAGATCACTTTTATGCCTGCTGCTGTTTGCCTATGGCCAGCTCCCCTGCTGCTGGGTGCGTGAGGAGCACAGCAGTGCTGCCTGCCCCCTGTGGTGAAGGCGGTTCTCCACAAGCCCTGCAAGTGTGTAGGGACATGGGCCAACAAATGTCAGCTAAGAGCTGATTTTAAAACCTTTTTTGGTGGTCTAGTCAGCTGTGTGGGAATTTCAACACTTCCCTTTCTCTTTTCACTGTTTTCCCAGTCCCGGTCATGCTGTGCTCCGCCCTGAGAGCCTCATGCCCAGAGTCTGCCCTGAGCTCCAGCCAGCAGCTGGTCTGGCACAGCCTGCCGCAGGCCCCAGCAGGCTGGTGCGCAGCCACAGGCCTGGCCCCACTTCCTGAACCACACAAGGAAAACTGAATTGCTCTCCAGAACATATGAGCTTGAGCTTCAGTGAGCTCCGTCAGTGGAGCGGGTCCAGAGGAGGGCCATGAAGATGATAAGAAGGCTGGAGCACCTCTCCTACAAAGACAGGCTGAGGGAACTGGGGCTCTTCAGCCTGAAGAGGAGGAGGCTCCAAGGAGACCTTATGGCAGCCTACCAGTACCTGAAAGGGGCCAACAGGAAAGCCAGGGAGGGACTTTTATAAGGGCATGTTGTGACAGGACAAGGTGAAATGGCTTTAAACTGGAAGAGGGTAGATTTAGACTAGATATTAGGAAGAAATTATTTACTGTGAGGATGGTGGGACACTGGAATGGGTTGCCCAGTGAGGTTGTGAATGTCCCCTCCCTGGAGGTGTTCAAGGCCAGGCTGGATGAGGCTGTGAGCAACCTGGTCTAAAGGGAGGTGTCCCTGCCTATAGTAGGGGGGTTGGTACTAGATAATCTTAAAGGTCCCTTCCAACCAAAACCATTCTGTGATTCTATGATTCTATGATAATGGGATCTCAGATACATAGCTCTCAGGAGGACACCATGCAGGTCCGCATATAGTTTGTTATGCAACGGAAGACTGGCGGAGGTGGAGGACTTAAGGAAATGTGGAATGCAGGTACACACTAGAAGAGCTGTACTCACGCAGGTGGTAGGGAGGGAGTGGCAGGAGATTTGGTAGAGAAGGAGAAAAACACCAGAATGCTCATTGTGAAAAGCTATGAAAGCTTGTGGCTGTCTTTATTCTGCTTGATTGAATTGAAACTAATCATAGAATCATGGGTTGGTTTGGAAGGGACCTCAAGGATCATCAAACTGCAACCCCACTGCCAAAAGCAGGGTTGCCAGCCACTAATGTTCATTTAAAACAAAAGATTTCCTGACACTTTAGAAGAGGGAAAATATACATTTATTTATGACCTGATGCAATTAGGTTTTTTTGTTTTTTTTTTATGACCAAAAGAAACAAAATAAATTATACACAAAATTTAATCCCCCGGACACACACACACACACACTTTTTTTCTTTATCTCCATCTTTTATTTGCTTATGCTTTTTTCGAGATTTTCCATCTTAGAAAGTCACAGTTTCAGTTTTTTCTTTGATGGCTACAGTTTCTCCAAATTAAGAAAACTGCTCTCAAAAAGACAAAAAGGAAAAAGTAAAAGCAAGAATAAATTCAGAGAGATAACCAATATTCAGATGGAAACAAAAACAAAGGGAAAGAACGAGACAAACAGACCAAGCAAAACTTTACAGTTTGTGAATATTTTCAATGTAATATTGAAAACCGCATTGAAAAATTATTCCTTATGTGTCCTTCAGTCTTCCAAAAGTTATGTACAGTTCTTTCTTTTGTTTGAAAAAATCTTGCACATAAAGGCTGTTAGCTGTCAGTATTATATATATGACTGTGATAAAATTGTGTGTGCTAAAACATACACAATTCTTTTGCTTTTAGCCAGTTTTAATCCAGATCAAAAGTGCATGTACCAGTGAAATGAGGCAACACACAGTCAGTAAGATATCTGACATTTTTAGCAGATACCGTTTCTCAAGCAGTGTGATTGCATCAAAGACATGAAAGTAATGCTGTTTTTCGTTTGGTTGGGGTTTTTTTTTTTTTTTTTTTTTTTTTTTTTACTCAGCTAAAGATCTATCCATTAGGGTTAAACCATAGGCTTCGATTTCATTCTTCAGTGTGAATTTACACCAAATGTGGAGTCTGCCAATTTCCTCCCCGGCCCCAGGATTACAGTACCATCACAGTGAAAGAGTCAGCTGAGAGAAGAGGAGGAAGGAATTTCCTTGCTTTCTTATCCAGACCTCTGAGTAGGTGAGGCTAAGAGGGAGTGAAACACAACAGGTGCTGCTAAGTAAGGCAGCAGTATGCTAAGGGATCAGGTGAAGCTGCTGAGCTTTGTTTTAGTTCAGATTTCCTTGTTTGTGGAAGGAACTATATGGAAAAAAATCAAAGTACACTGCATGAGTGTGAAAGTGTTTCTCCACAAAGTAAAGGGTTGTGCTGCCCCCCTTTTCATTTCCTTGCCATATTGCAGAACATGTGTAACACCCTTCATAGTATCAGCTGCAGACAACCTCTGTGATCAGCACAGTAAAGAGTCTCTTTTAGCATGTTAGCATGGGGATTGAATCCTTCTAATGCTTACTACTTCTCTTCCAGGTTAGCATAGACAAAAGTGGCTATGCCTCTTTCAGAGAAGCTACATTTATTCTTCTTTCCCTCCATCTAGCCTACTTACACTGCAGAAGCAGTGCTAAACCATTCTGTTACGTTGAGACAGCACATTTTCCTCCTGCTTCCAGTGGGATACATGTATTAAGTTCAGTGAGCAGCTCAATAGCTCTGTTTATATGATACTTGAAACCCTTCAGCCCAAAAACAAGAGTTAAATTTCTATGCCTTTCTTCCAAAGTCTCTTGCTGACTTCAGTCTTTAAGGCTTCTGTCTTCAACTCTAGATTTGTTTAACGTGTTTTGTTTTTCTTGGTCCTTGAACCTGTGGTGACCTGGTGTTATCCCTTTGGACTCACACTCCTATTTACACCCTTTCCCTAATCTCATTGCCTTCCTTCCTTATCACTACCTCAAAGACTCATTCTTTCCCCCTTCCTTTGCTTTAGCTTCAGCCCATTTTGCTACTTGGTCGTTCATGGAACCCCTCAAATCTCACTCCTCTGACTTTTGTTCCTATTCAGATGCTTCCTCCTGTATTGGGATTCCCTTCCTCTAACAATGACCCTGCACGTCACTGGGAGCCCTTGTGCTCCCACATTGCAGACTCAGAGCATTTGCAGAAGGCAGTAGTCTGCACCTCCACCTCTCCATCATGTTTCATTACAGTATGCTGGCTATTTCACTTCACTTTCTCTGTTCAAGTTATCATCTGATTGATTACAGTGTCCATGCAGTCCCTTTCATCTCCTTTAGTACATGCTCCTGTACACTCCCTCCCCTCTTCTCACACACTCTTGTCGAATTATTTATGGCAGATGGATTCACAGACTGTTATGTCTAATTATATCCATTCACTTCTAATGAATGGGAATTCTGCTAGGAGTTAAGACTGCCAAGAATGTTTTGACCTAAGGAACAGGAGGTGGCTACTACGTATGCAAATCAGACCCTATAAAAGTACCTTAGGGTCAGTGTGTCTTGTCCTTCTTCAGAAATCTCTAAGGTAAGAGCGTCCGGGGCTTTCGACGGGGGAGGTGGGGGGTGAAGGGAAAGTGGCCCTGCATTCCGCAAACACCAGTGCATTCCTGCAAACGCTTATATTCATTCCATGGGAGACTGCCAGTGTCAGCTGGGATTTTCAGTCTGCTTTCAAGGCATCTGTACATTTTCCATTTATAAATTTTCTCTGAAATTCTGTCCAGCAGTAAGAAGGAAATTACTAACTGTGTTTTACTATACTGACCAGCTTCCAGTCTGCGAGCCATTCATCTGGTCTCACAAAAGGTAAGATACCGATTTATTTGCTCTTTAGGGAAAGAGAGAGATGCTCTAAGATAGAGCTTCTATGTAGTTGTGCTGGCAATCCCTGTATCCCATCTGTTATATCCCTTGCAGAAATACAGTATGATACTTGGACTGGATTGCCTGTAACAGACAGAATTCAGAAAGACAGTAGTTTTAAAGGTGCTTTATTGCCTACATTCTCCCCAGGATTCTTCCACAGGGGGTAGTTTCCTGCATTTATAGGCACTTCGTCTTAAGCTTATGAATAATGGCCCTAAGAAGAAAAAAAAAAAACAGTTAGCAGTTTCCAATTACTTATCCATAAATTAAATATATTCTTGAAGCCAACAATCATCCTTTTCTTTGCCTTTACCTCAGACATGAAGGGTCACTGGTACTGGCCCGGAAACAGTGGGAAAAAAATATATGTATATTTGAATAATGTTATACAATGTTAAAACAACTGTTGAAAGATTGAATCAATTTTACAAACTTATATAATCATTTTGTGAAATGGTCTCACTTATTTAATATTATTCTAAGTCAACAAAGTTGAAAACGTAGTTAGAAACAGAACAGTCATGCTTGTGCTTATAGCAGTGTATAATATTGATGAATTTGAACTGATAACAAGTTGTCTGATGTCTAACTTCTTTTTGGCTAAGAAGACAAAACAATTTTTCTCACGTAAACAGGGGAATTCTGAGTGGAATGAGTTTTATAACACACAATGATACTGTGATTATTATTAAAACATTATTTCAATTAGGCTGGACATAATTTAATAAAGAGGCTGTTAAATAGTAAAGGGTTCAGAAAATGGTATAAAAAGTATTCAAAATTCAGCATGTCTTTCCCACAACCAAAGTGAAATAGTTTCTCAAGAAAAGCAAACAGATTATATGATTTTCACCTAAAGATCCTATGTAGGTAAAAGTACCCAATATAAATGGGCTTCCTAACTTATTAGGAAAAGTTTCTCAAATTCCAAATTGAAGATGATGTATCTAGATAAAATCAGGCTAAAATGAAGGATTAATTAGAAACACTATTCATGTTGGAAGAATATACCTTAACTGGCTTCACAATTCCATGTAACTTTTCCTTCAAGATAACTGACAATAATAAATAGTGTTACTCAAAAGTAGTGAATGAATGTAAGATTATTCAGTTTCTGTTATGAAACTGAGAAACAGATCAACACACAGAATATCAACATTGTTAGCAGATGGATCTGTGGAATAATTGAAAGATTTAACACCTTGGGCTATTTTATACCAAGGAAAAGTCTTTAATGAGAAGTGCTAATAATACTGGCTGTCTGCATATCAAGTGTTCTCTTCCAGTTCTTTATTTTAGACATGTAGTCTGAAAGATAATAAACAGAAAAGACATACTAGGGCTTTCACAATTTCAAAACGTGGAATATCTACTGAGAGCAGAACCATGGAAACATTCCTCTGAAAATACAGTAGTATAGCAAGCCTAGAGTTCTTACTTTGTAAAAAAAAAAAAGAAAATAGAAAAAAATTATACAGCAGAGCTCTACATTAGCAGAAAAAAAATATGAAAGAAAGCATCAATTAAATTGGATGATACATATGCTGATGTAATACATTTAACATTTCATCGGTAACCTGGACAGTGGATAGAGTGCACCTTCAGCAAATTCGCAGATGATACTAAGCTGAGTGGTGCAGTTGACATCCTAGAAGGAAGGGAAGTCATGCAGAGGGACGCTGACAGACTTGAGAAGTGAACCCAGGTAAACTTCATGCAGTTCAGAAAGGCCAAGTGCAAATTCCTATTCCTGGAGTGGGGCAATCCCCTGTATCAGTAAGTTTGGGTGATGAATGAATGACAGCAATTCTACAGAAGAGGACTTGGGGATACTGGTGGATGGAAATTCGCGCTTGCAGTGCAGAAAGCCAACCACATCCTGGACTACATTAAAATGTATATCTGTCAGTTCACGGGAGGTGATTATCCCTCTCTACTCTGCTTTCATCTCTACTCTGCTTTCAGGAGACCCCACCTACAGTACTAAAATTAAATATAGGAAAGGAGGTCCAGAGGGGGTCATGAGGATGATCAGAAGACTAGAACATATCTCCTGTGAAGACAGTCAGAAAGAACTGGGTTTATTTAGCCTAGAGAAGAGAAGACTCCTGTGAAAGTTCTTATTCTGGCCTACCACTGTTTAAAGGAAGCCAACATAAAAGCTGGGAAGGGTCTCCTAATCAAGAAGTGTAGTGACGGGACAAAAAATGAAGGTTTTAAACTACAACACGGTAGAGTTTCATTAGGTATTAGGAAGAATTTTTTTACTCTGAGAGTGGAGAGGCATCCCTGAAAATGTTCAGGGCCAGGTTGGAATGGGCTTTCAGTGACCTGGACTAGTGGAAGGCATCCCTGCCCATTGACGGGAGTTTGAGCTAGCTGGTATTTAAGGTCTCTTCCAACCCAAACCATTGTATGATTCTCTGATGCTGTAGCAAAGCATTACAAAGATCTATGGCAGGGTTTCTTCCATTATGTACCACTCTAATTTATTTTATACCCATACAGATACTTACTGCATTACTCCCAATAAACAGCAACCATGGCTACAGATGCTGATATGGCCATCTTTGGGGAGGCAGCTCCTTACCTCCGAAAGTCAGAAAAGGAGAGGATCGAGGCCCAGAACAAGCCTTTTGATGCCAAGTCATCAGTCTTTGTGGTACATGCTAAAGAATCCTATGTGAAAAGCACAATCCAGAGCAAAGAATCTGGGAAGGTCACTGTCAAGACAGAAGGTGGAGAAGTGAGTAAAAGGCAAGATTTACAACATGAATTTAATTCCCACTGTGGGCTCTGAGTTGACATGCAGGGATCTGTCTTTTCTTTGGCAGACTCTAACCGTGAAAGAAGATCAAATCTTCTCCATGAACCCTCCCAAGTATGATAAAATTGAGGACATGGCCATGATGACCCACCTCCA
>NW_018364295.1:366100-375820 GCF_002078875.1 Numida meleagris | reverse complement strand
TGTTCGCATCAACCAACAGCTGGATACCAAGCAGCCCAGGCAGTACTTCATTGGTGTCCTGGACATTGCTGGCTTTGAGATCTTTGATGTAAGAGGACAGTCTTAAAAGTTTAATGGAAGGGACATTAAGAAACAGGAATGGTTCTTTTTTGTTTTTCATTTTGGAGTACTTAACTCACAAAGTACTTAACTCACAAATGCTGTGGGTTTGTTGCATGCAGCAGTGAAAATAGCACTAAAAAGTGCTATCAGAATGTTTAATAACTGATGGCTAAAACAGATTATCAGGAAATTGAAACTTGTATTCTTGAAGATTTCGTTAAAGCAGAAGCCAGATTCCCTCTGAATGTTTGGGAATAGACCATCAGTATAGCCAAACCCAAGAAGGCAAAGTACTGTGATAACTAGCATTTTTGAGTAAGCTCTGAATGTTTTCCAGTGTTCATGAACATGTTCATGAGGGGCTAGGGTTTGAAAGTGTAAATATGTTAAAAGACAGAATACTCCAGTCACCAGTCAGGTCCACATTCATGGAGGGCCAAGAGGATGCTCAGAGGGTTGGAGCAACTCTCTTACGAAGAAAGACTGAGGGAGCTGAACTTGTTCCACCTGGAGAAGATAAGGCTCTGAGAGGAACACATTGCAACCTTCTAGTACTTAAAGGGGGCTTACAAAAAAGATAGGGGGTGGCTGTTTACACAAGCAGGTAGTGATAGGACTAGGGGGAATACTTTTCAACTAAAAGAGGAGGAGGAAATTCTTTGCTCTCCAGGTAGTGAGACACTGGAACAAGTTGCCCAGAGATGTTGTCAACGCCCTGTACCTGGATACATTCAAGGCCAGGTTGGATGGGGTCCTGGGCAGCCTGATCTAGTGGGTGGCAAACCTGCCCACAGGAGTGGGGTTGAAACTAGATGACCTTTAAGATCCCTTCCAACCCAAACCATTCCATGATTCTGTGAGACCATAATGGGTTGAGAATGAAACATACTAGAAAATCTCATGTGTTCATGGAACTGAACTTTGAAAGTAAGTAAATCTCCTTGCATTCTGCAGTTCAACAGCCTGGAGCAGCTGTGTATCAACTTCACCAATGAGAAACTGCAGCAGTTCTTCAACCACCACATGTTCGTGCTGGAACAGGAAGAGTACAAGAAGGAAGGCATTGACTGGGAGTTCATTGACTTTGGGATGGACCTGGCTGCCTGCATTGAGCTCATTGAAAAGGTATTTCGGCCTCCTGCACTTAATAGTTTCTCAGATGTAAAAGGAATTTTTCTATGCTGAAATTTAGACCGCTCTAATATGTGGCACCCACACTTAATGCAAGACATACATTTTTTTTCTGGACAGTGAGCTCTATATATTTGTCTTCATGTGTCTGATTGTGAGGTGATTAAGTTGTACCTTATATCACTCCCTGTGGGATTTTGTCCAGTAGTACATATTCACAGGTGGGCAAAATTTTCAGTCCTAGTCACAGTACTAAGTCTGTTTTAGAATTCACACTGAAATGCTTGTATTCTTTTAATGTATGCTGAGTGAGTAAATACACTGAGCAGCTTCTATGTTAATGTTTAAAGAAATGTACTATCTTGAGTCAAAAAAAAAGCATTTACATAATGTAAACTCTTCCTTTGTTACCCCTGACTGCTGATAATTTCATTCATTTTACTTTTCATCTTCAACTAACATGTACAACATGAATGTTTACATGCTAGATCTTTAATACAATACAACCCTGAAACATCTGAAATTCTTTTCATATAAATGATGAAACATCTACTAACAATATGCCATTTCTGGAGAAAAAAAGAGATGACACATTTGCATCATCACTGTCTTCCATTCATCTTTCTTATATTATCTCTTCCTTGTCCCCACTTTCTTTCTTTATATATTGGTATTTTCCTCCAGCCCATGGGCATCTTCTCCATCCTGGAAGAGGAGTGCATGTTCCCCAAGGCAACCGACACCTCTTTCAAGAACAAGCTCTATGACCAGCATCTGGGCAAGTCCAACAACTTCCAGAAGCCTAAACCTGGCAAAGGCAAGGCTGAGGCCCACTTCTCCCTGGTGCACTACGCTGGCACAGTGGACTACAACATCACTGGCTGGCTTGAGAAGAACAAGGACCCCCTGAACGAAACTGTTGTGGGGCTATACCAGAAATCATCCCTGAAGACACTGGCCTTACTGTTTGCCTCTGTTGGTGGGGCAGAAGCAGGTGATTTATATTAAATAAATTCTACAATAATAAATAAATAAATATTTGCAATAATATTTTGCTGCATTTTTCAGTAATATTCACATTTTATAAATGTAGAACTTCTGTTTTCATAATTAAATGTAGCTAGTATTACTTTGATCACTAGAGTTAAAAATATATGGAAAACAAGGTTTGCATATATAAAAGGTTTCTTAAAATAATGAAAAGTTTTTGAGTCCAAAATCTTGTCTGATTTTTGGAATTTGGTCACTCAGACTAATAAAGGATATTACAGTTTCCTAGAAACTTAATTAAATGTATTGATTTTAAGATCAGGCAGCTACACTAAAGAATTTACAAAGACTGGCTGACACACTATAAGTGTATATAAGATTTATATAATTAGAGGCATTCCCAAATACTTCAGGAAGTAATACCAAACCCAAAACAATGATGCTACATTTATGTGTAATTTTAGATGTAAAGATACATAAAGACTCATAAGTTGTTGCATTTGCTGTATTCATTAATGAGTTAATTCCTTAATTATGCTACTGTACAAGATATTACATTTATTTCCTGTTTTCAGTTTCTTAACTTTTGTTAAGAAAAGTAATTAGATTTTCTTCTGCTATCATCTGAAAAAAACTATATTGTAGCTATAAACACTGTTTACTGCATTTGATTTTTTCTAATATTACTACAGTTTCTATTTCTTAAGATAAAAATACATAGTTTTCAAAATTCTAACCACATGTTTTTGTTATTCATTTCTTTTAAAAATATATGTATTATTTTTCAGAGAGTGGTGGCGGTGGAAAGAAAGGTGGCAAGAAGAAGGGGTCTTCTTTCCAGACTGTCTCAGCTCTTTTCCGGGTACTGTAGGATAAGCATTATAAACTTTACTACATTGTGAAAAACATACAGAAAAATCAGTACAGCAAAAAAGCTTTACATCAATCTAATATATAAAATATTTATGTTCAGAAAGAGTAGAGGAACATGTTTCATAAAAAAGAGTTCTCATCAAATCATTGGAAGAATTACTACAGAAGTGCCAAAAATTTTTTATGATCATTATCTTAATGCAGCGGTTTTATTCCATCTAATAATGAGATTGTATAAGTGACATTTTTAAACATAATCTTTGCTCTTGCTCTTAAGGAAAATTTAAACAAACTGATGAGCAATCTGCGAAGCACACACCCCCATTTTGTGCGATGCCTCATTCCCAACGAAACAAAAACACCCGGTAAGTAGTTCAGGTTCAAACATGAGAAATTTGTTCGTCTCTGTGCAGTACAATGGAGTACCAATTCATAATGTCATTTGTTAGGTGCCATGGAGCATGAACTGGTGCTGCACCAGCTGCGCTGTAATGGCGTGCTGGAAGGGATCCGGATTTGCAGGAAAGGATTCCCCAGCAGAATACTTTATGCAGACTTTAAACAGAGGTCAGACACTTAATTCACTGTTTATCACAGCTTTACTGGATAATTTCTATTTCCTAACTGTTTTAAATACTGTGGATGTTATGGAAGGGTTTATAGTACCTATCTTCAGTCATACAAAAGTCAGTTGTCCAAATTAGTCATCTAGTTTCTTTCTACAGCTGACTAGAAAAGCCATCTCCAAAGAGCAATTTGAAGTCTTTTATTCATTTTTTAGTATGAGATAAAGCATGCAGAAAGAAAGCTGGCTAGCTTGGACTTAGTTAACGTTTAGATAGCAAAGAAGAATGACTTATAGACATCAGGATATGAATGTGAATAAAGCAGCCACAAAATATTCTAGACTAAATTTATTTTAAACTAAATAAAATCAGGTTCTTCTTCTTTCTCTGTATAAGCTGGAAAGTGCACTAAGAGCATGTACTACAACTGTTTTGGATGAACTGTTTCTCATCCCCACATACTTTGTTCTTGCACATAGAGTTCTCATTTGAAGATAAGGCATTAAATATGCCTTATAAGGCATGGGAAATATGCCAGCAGTTACTATGAAAAGCAGTATTCATTCTGTGTCAAGGATTTCTGTACTAAGGAAAGTGAATGTTTTATTCTAAAAATACATTTATCCACGAGAATGTCATTTCTAAGAAACAGAGTGGAATTCAGGCTTACTTCTCTCCCACTCTTAACTTCTCTTGCAGAAAAGCTTACCAATGGAATTAGTTCATAGAGGTTTGACTGAGCTTTCAGGAATCTGTTCTTCATATTCTACTTCCTCCCACAGATACAAGGTGCTTAATGCCAGTGCCATCCCTGAGGGACAGTTCATTGATAGTAAGAAAGCTTCTGAGAAGCTCCTTGGGTCAATCGATGTGGACCACACCCAGTACAAATTTGGTCACACCAAGGTACAAATGCTGCTACAAGTGCTATATATCTGTACTTTACAATTCCTGAAAATTATGTGCTGTGACCATTCCTTTTCTCCAGGTGTTCTTCAAAGCTGGTCTGCTGGGACTCCTGGAAGAGATGAGGGACGAGAAGCTGGCACAGCTCATCACGCGCACACAGGCCAGGTGCAGAGGCTTCCTAATGAGAGTGGAGTTCAAGAAAATGATGGAAAGAAGGTAGGTATATACAGTTATTTGGCCTGCTGGGCTAATCCTCAACACACACCACTGAAATGAACACAACTGAAAATGAGCTCCATCTCAATGATCTCATTTGTCTCTCATTAGTTCAGTTTACCAGTATAGATGTGTTTGAAAGTGTACACTCAGAGCAGAAGAAATATAAAACCTGTTTAAAGTATAAATCCAGTATAAAGTCCTGTTTTTGGAAGAAAAATTAAATACGTTGTCTTTAACTGATGTCACCCTTTCTACTAATTTTTGCTGAATTCTGTAAATATGCAGAATTCAGATATGTGATCTAAATTAAGTACAAACAAATATAATAATTATTATAAATATAATTAAAAATTGTAAATAATTATAAATAAAACAATTATAAATAAAACAATTATTTATAATTATTTTTTGTTACCATTATAAGCAAAGGGGAGAAGTACCTACCTCTAGCACAAGATAAGCATTCTCTTCCCTTTGACAACTGTCATGAAATGGTCTGAGTACCTTTCTGGAGATGCCCCTATTCTATGGCACTAAAAGTGGGTCAAACATCTGAACTTCAAACCTGTTCATATAAACTGGCTATCTCTACATCATACTAGGATATTTGCTTCACATACTCATAAAATATATATAAAATATATAGTATATCCGTGTATAGAATCCATTATATAGAGAACTATACAAAGTATTATATGTAGAATAGTCCATACATAATATATGTATTGTTATATAGACAGTTAATTACGTATTACACATTTAAAAATATGTAAGATAATACAGATTTTCAATGCCTTTCAGGGAATCTATCTTCTGCATCCAGTACAATGTTCGTGCATTTATGAATGTCAAGCACTGGCCTTGGATGAAGCTGTTCTTCAAAATCAAACCCTTGCTGAAGAGCGCAGAATCTGAGAAAGAAATGGCCAACATGAAGGAAGAGTTTGAAAAAACCAAAGAAGAACTTGCAAAGTCTGAGGCAAAGAGAAAGGAGCTGGAGGAGAAAATGGTTTCCCTGCTGCAGGAGAAAAATGATCTGCAGCTCCAAGTGCAGGCTGTGAGTATTGCTAATGCTTTGGCTCTCATAATGCCCTCTGTGAAATTACCACAACTGTCTCAGTAACAGAAATGTTATTACAAACCAGTATTAATTTAAACAGCATATAAATAATTATTAAAACAGAAAGGATATGAAAATATTAATTATTAAAATAGAAAGGAAAAAACACATAGAAAAGCTAAGATGGAATACATAAATATTAACAAATTTGCAATGAATTATGGCATTTGGTTCCTTACACTTCTAAATCAAGAGATAATTAATCCATTTCCCAAGTAAATGGTACAGTTTACAGTATGATATTTTAAATCATAGATGATAACTTACAGCAGCAATTATTATGTGTCTAAATAGCCTCATTTACTATATAAATTTGATATGTTATAAACTGATTAATGAAGGTAGCTTGGAGGTCCAATTAATACCTTAAAGTGGGGAATTACGAAGGGATTCAATTGGAATAAGAGTGGCTGAGAGTGAGAGGCATTTCTCTAGCATTTCTAGTCCATTACTCCTCAGGAAAAACACTGATAAAAATGCAGTCCTGTCCTTTTTCCCTGGAAAAAAAAGGATAGCAGCAATGATCCCCTCAGAATTGCCTTTACTGGAAAAGGATTAGGATTAGGATTCATATGGCCCCAACACTTCTCAAATCTATAACTACAGTCTGACATTTAAAAATATATATTCCTTTACCTTCTGTGCTTGAGGCATTCCAAAACAAATAAATAATCTCATGATAACAAGTTCTAACCAGAAATATCATAATAAAGCTGCAATGAAAATAGTAATTCCATATAGAATTTCGAAAAATATTTTATTCAAATCATGTGCAGGAAGCAGATGGTTTGGCTGATGCTGAGGAAAGATGTGACCAGCTCATCAAAACCAAAATCCAGCTGGAGGCCAAAATTAAGGAGCTTGCAGAGAGAGCAGAAGATGAGGAAGAGATGAATGCTGAGCTGACAGCCAAGAAGAGGAAGCTGGAGGATGAATGCTCAGAACTGAAAAAAGACATAGATGACCTGGAGTTAACATTGGCCAAAGTTGAGAAGGAAAAGCATGCCACTGAAAACAAGGTATGAGGCAGGAGTTGTCATTCACACTCCAGAAAAGAGCTCTGTGCTGTTACGGGAATCTTGTACCTATTACCTCTAATTACATTTGCCTCCTTTTGTCAAAGGTGAAAAACCTCACAGAGGAGATGGCAGCCCTGGACGAGAACATTGCCAAGCTGACAAAAGAGAAGAAAGCCCTCCAAGAGGCCCACCAGCAGACACTGGATGACCTGCAGGCTGAAGAGGACAAAGTCAATACGCTGACCAAAGCTAAAACCAAGCTGGAGCAGCAAGTGGACGATGTAAGCAAAATGCATACAGCCATTACAGGACAGTTTTGCAGATAAACATGGCTAGCAGAGCAGTAATGATCTTATTCTGTTTAGCTGGAAGGGTCCCTGGAGCAAGAGAAGAAACTGCGCATGGACCTCGAGAGAGCTAAGAGGAAACTCGAGGGAGACCTGAAAATGACCCAGGAATCCACAATGGACTTGGAAAATGATAAACAGCAGCTGGATGAGAAACTGAAGAAGTAAGCGTGGTTTGGGGCACCTGAATGCTGGGCAGGTATGCATAGGAGTTTTGTTCAGGCACTAACATCATTTGCTCTGTGCAAAGGAAAGACTTTGAAATCAGCCAGATCCAGAGCAAAATTGAGGATGAGCAAGCCCTGGGCATGCAGTTACAGAAGAAGATCAAGGAGCTGCAGGCAAGTCTCTGGTCCTTCCCTTCTGCCCTTCAGAAAACATCAGTTTGAGGAGGGCATGGGTGTGAAGTGTCCCTACTGTTCTCCAGGCCCGTACTGAGGAACTGGAGGAGGAAATTGAGGCAGAGCGAACCTCTCGGGCAAAAGCAGAGAAGCACCGGGCTGACCTCTCCAGGGAGCTGGAGGAGATCAGTGAGCGCCTGGAAGAAGCAGGAGGGGCTACGGCAGCTCAGATCGATATGAACAAGAAGCGGGAGGCAGAATTTCAGAAGATGCGCCGTGACCTCGAAGAGGCCACGCTGCAGCACGAAGCCACGGCTGCTGCCCTGCGGAAGAAGCATGCGGACAGCACAGCGGAGCTTGGGGAGCAGATCGACAACCTGCAACGAGTCAAGCAGAAGCTGGAGAAGGAGAAGAGTGAGCTGAAGATGGAGATTGATGACTTGGCCAGCAACATGGAGTCTGTCTCCAAAGCCAAGGTACTGAAATGCGTTTTTACAGTAATTCAAACTTATAAGCAAGTATTTATATTTTAAAGTGCATGATAATCGTATTTTATGATAAATAGTTGTCTTTTACAACTTCAATTTCTGTTTACACATTTCAAGATTAGTATAATAATGCATTGCATCTTTTTACCGAGAGCTGAAAATGTTTAGCTGATGCACCTAATATAAGGAACTACAGAGAACTCACTGCTTGATTCACTGTACTATGATATTTTAATGGAAGACACTGACATTAGCAGGTTTTCAGTTTTTCCTTAATTAGAGATTGCTTCAGTCATACATTTCTTTTTTTCCTATTATTTTATTCCTCCTCCAATAAATATTTCAATTCCCTAATAAGTAAATGCAAAGCAGAAGTTTAAAGTAATGGCACAGTGTGCCATCATCCTTTTTATGTATTTTCAAAACTGACTGTATGTTAATTAATTGTACAAATATTGGAATAAGGGATGTAGAAATATAGAAAGATATATCAGTTACTTGACATATACTGACTTAGCATACTCAAAATCATTGGTTTCATTTTTTTGCTATTCATGAGACTTCAGATGTAATTATGTTAAACCACCAATCATCCTTCATTTTGTTCTTCATTCAAATAGGCAAATTTAGAGAAGATGTGTCGTTCCCTAGAAGATCAACTCAGTGAGATAAAGACAAAGGAAGAGGAGCAACAGCGCACAATTAATGACATCAGTACACAGAAAGCTCGGCTACAAACAGAGTCTGGTAAGATATTTATGGCTTTTAAGAGAACACAGTGAATAGCCAGGAGCTTAAAAATATGGGGTCAAAAAGAGGTCATAAAGACCTGGGTTCTTGATAGAAACCAAGCTGAATATAAGCCGCAATGTGTTCTTGTGGCAAAGAAGGCCAACAGAATCCTGAGCTGCAGGAGTGCTGTCAGTAGGTGAATGGGACAGGCAACCCTTCCCTGTTATGCAGCACTGCTAAGGTCACACCTCGGAGTGTTGTGTCCAGTACTACACTTGCCAGTCAGAGTTGGAGATACTCAGGAGCAAGTCTAGCACAGGACTAATAACATGACTAAGGCACTGTAGTTTGAAGGAAGAATTCATCTACCTCCTAAACTAGACTTCATCCCTCCTGGCAATCATGCCAGGAGAAATTCAGGAGATGTCAGGAATTTACACCTCTACATATGCACTATTTAGTTCTCATGCTGTAAGCTCAATGTGAACAATAAACTTAGTGCAAACATAAAGTAAAAATGATCAAATAACAAACAAGCAAGAGTGATGAATCTCATGTCCTGACTCTAAAATGAATGGTTTACTCAGAGATAGGGATGAAGATTGGTGATTAATATTCAATGAGAGGAATAAAATGTTGTTAACCAAAACAATTTTAACGTGTATTTAATTATCAAGGATACAAATTTTTAAAAATCATAAAGAAGTTCTCTTACTTGACTGCAAACTCTCCCAGCTGAATATTCACGCCAGGTGGAGGAGAAAGATGCTCTGATTTCTCAGCTGTCACGAGGCAAACAGGCATTCACCCAACAGATTGAGGAGCTCAAGAGGCACTTAGAGGAGGAGATAAAGGTGAGGAGGTTTTCCAGTATTCTGTCTTA
>NW_018364295.1:296882-362390 GCF_002078875.1 Numida meleagris | reverse complement strand
AGCAGGGAAGCTCCAGCGATGTGTTTCTCATTGCAGGTGCGGGAGCTGGAAGGAGAGGTTGATGCTGAGCAGAAGCGCAGCGCTGAAGCCGTGAAGGGTGTGCGCAAGTACGAGAGGAGGGTGAAGGAGCTGACCTACCAGGTAAGGCAGAAAGCTTCCTTGAGTTTTTTCAGGAAGCCAAGATTTAGCCCTGCTTTTGGGGATTTCTTTCCATCCTGAGTCACAGTTAGCAAGTAGAATGTCAAGAGATATTGCCATTCCAGTCATGTTAGGAAGGTCCAGGTTATCAGCTGTGTCCACTAGACAGCAATGGTCTATGAGGAATGTTACTCTCTCAATTTCATGTAGAGAGCATTTGTAAAGCAGGGACAAAGTTGTTCTTATCTTGGTCTTTTCAGTCTGAAGAAGATCGGAAGAATGTTCTCAGGCTCCAGGACCTGGTGGACAAACTGCAAATGAAAGTGAAATCCTACAAGAGGCAAGCTGAGGAGGCTGTAAGTATTGCTGTGAGCAGTCAGTCTCCCTCCTGGCAGAACTGGCATTTTGTGTTGGCATTTTTCTCTGCCTAGATCTGTTCAAGCCTTTAACATTTATGTCATTTTTTTTGTCTGTGCACTACACAATAGCTCAGGGGTTCCGAGTATTGTTGCATCACTTGGTGATGTTGAAGTCTAAGAGCAGTTCATGTGGGAGCATGCCTTTGCTTCACTTCACTGTCTTCACTTTCTTTCACATTCAATAACTTTCTCTTGCAGAAATAGAAATTGCCTTCCAAAAATTGTAATACATAGTTTTGTAGGAAGAAATAAATGGAAAATGATTTAATGGAAATAAATTTCCCTTGGGGCTGCTGTAAGCCCTTGGGATAGTTTTAAGAGGCTCTGAAGCCCAGGTGGTCTTCTGTTTGTGGAATAGACTTTGAATGGACCAGGCAAATCTGGCAGAGAAGTGCATGGTTACAGTGCTGGTATAAAAGAAAGGAATTTGGGTTCTTTTAACACGGGACTCTCTGAGAAAACTGCTGTGGTGGAGACTGAGAGGATCAATCTATCAGAGGAGAGGAAAAGCATCTTCAGTTTACAGGCTTGCCAGGCTGGTGAAGA
Source organism: Numida meleagris (assembly GCF_002078875.1). Lineage (NCBI taxonomy): Eukaryota > Metazoa > Chordata > Aves > Galliformes > Numididae > Numida > Numida meleagris. The sequence continues at coordinate 361,287 of NW_018364295.1, read as the reverse complement.
AATCTTTAAACTAAAGCTGCCAGAGGAGTTGTCTCCATTTACCTGGCTCTTAAGGAGGTTAGTAAGGAGTATCCTGGGAATTATAGGCTGTTGTCTGACCTCAGTACCAGGGAAAGTTATGGAGTAGATCACCTTGAGTGACATCACATGGCTCATACAAGGCAATCAATTTATCAGAATTAGCTAGCATGGGTTTATGAAAGGTAGGTCCTGCCTAACTAACCTGTTCTCCTTTGACAAGATGACCTGCTTTGTAGAGCAAGGAAAGTCTATGGATATTGTTTATCTGGAAAGCATTAGATGCTATTAGATACTGTAAAGCATTTGATAATGCTTCCTGCATTATTCTCCTGAAGAAATTGGCTGATGATGTACTCAGTGAAGAACTGGTTGGATGGCCAGGCTCAAAGAGTTGTAATGAATAGAGTTAGGCAGGAGAGTTGATCTGCTTGAGGGTTGGAAGGTTCTGCAGAGGGATCTGGACAGTGATCAGTGGGTTGAATCCAGTCATGTGGCATTCAACAAGACTAAATGCCAGGTGCTGCACTTGGGTCATAACAACCCCACGCAGTGGTATAGGCTTGGAGAAGAGTGGCTGGAAAGCTGCCGAGCGGAAAAGGACCTGGAGTTACTGATCAACAGCCAGCTGAACATGAGCCAGCAGTGTGCAGCTGGCCAAGAAGGCCAGTAGCATCTTGGCTTGTATCAGAAAGAGTGTGGCCAAGATGGCTAGGGAAGTGATTGTCCCTGGCATTGGTAAGACCACATCTCAAATATTGTGCTCAGTTTGGGGCCTGTCACTACAAGGATATTGAGTTACTCAAGCACATGCAGATAAGAGCAATTAATCTGGTGAAGCAACTGGAAAACAAGATATATGAGGAACAACTAAGGCAACTGGTGTTATTCTGTCTGGAGAAGAGGAGGCTAGGGGGAGACCTTTTCACTCCCTATAACTACTTGAAAGGAAGTTGCAGTGAGAAGGGTGTTGGTCTTTTTTCTCAAGTGACAAGTGATAAGGAAACTGCCTTAAGTTACCAGGGAAGGTTTAGATTGGAGATTAGAAAGAATTTATTTACAGAGGATGGTTCAAACATTGGAACAGGCTTAGAACTCCAGGGAAATGAGAGTCTCCATCCCTGAATATATTTAGTCAGTATGTGAATGTGGCACTAAGAGACGTGGTTTAATGATGAGGCTTACGAGGTCGGATTGACAATCGGACTTGATGATCTTGAAAGTCTTTTCCAACCTGAATTATTCTATAATGATATACGTATTATTCAGAAATTTCAAAGTCCATTAGCACTTCCAGAGAGTCATATATTCCTGTCATGTATTATTAACCATCTAACCATTTAGCATTTAAGATATTTCTTTGAATTCTCTGTAGAAGTACTGGAGAGAATTATATATCATCCCAGTCTTTGACTCTTTTCCTTATATAAAGACAAAATACCACAGGATGTCCATTGTAGTTTTCAACAAATTACTGTTAAACATTTAAAAACTTATTTTTAATTAGTTTTAGTAAGTTTTCTAAAGAAATCAGCATGAGTTTGATAATCTTCTTTTATTAAATCTCGCATCAACATAGTGAAGGAAAATTGGAAATAACATTATTTAAAATTTTCATATCTGTTTTCCTTTCCCCAGGAGGAGCTGTCCAATGTCAACCTTTCCAAATTCCGCAAGATCCAGCATGAGCTGGAGGAAGCCGAGGAGCGGGCTGACATTGCAGAGTCACAGGTCAACAAGCTCCGTGCAAAGAGCCGTGAAATAGGCAAGAAGGCAGAAAGTGAAGAGTAGATGCCTCCAGTGGTGCAAAGTGAAAGAGAATTGCACAAAATGTGAAATTCTATCACTTTGATTTGTAATTACTGTTTAGTTCTTAATCTCTAATTAATTAATACTTAGATAATAAAAATTGTAGAGATTTTCCCGTGGAAAATAAGAAGTTCACTGTTGTATTTTAATCATTATCCTGAATTCTTTTAAGATTCACATTTTCCCTTATTTTAATTCAGGTATTTTCAAAGTGTTTTGACCACTGTTTTAAGTGATCTGTTCAGTTACCCGGCTTCATTCTCACCATGGAATTTCACATAAGAATTCCTCAACGGAGAAAACCATTATTTCTTTACAACTGAATGTAACTATTCCTTATACATTTTGCTTTGCATTGTAACTGAAAGGTTCTATCCAGAGAACAAAACTTAATTACATCTTCTGGTAATCCAGTCTAATAATTGAGTAGAGAATAAGTCGTGCAGCTTAGCTGCAAGAAGACATTTTTTTCAAGTTAAATCTTTTCAATTCTTCAATAATTTTTGAGGACATTTACATGTAAAATGAGATCTGCTTTTAATTTTTGTACACAAAACTGATATGCAAACAAACATTGCAAGGGCAGCAATGCCAGGTATCTCATGTAGTCATTCATCCTCTGTTCTCTAAAGTTGGCTAAATATTCTTAGCTGGGCTAAGAATAAAAGCAAGCCATAATTACTCTTTTTAAGCCACTTCTACAATTCCAAGTATATTTCTCTTCAGGACAAAAACTCCTGTTTGGCATACTACTATTTTGTCACCTCACTTGCTTTCTTTTACACATTGTTTTTGAACATGTTGAAAAGTACAGACTGATAACAAATATCTGCAAGATTCTACTACTGATGTGTTTTTATTCCAAGAGTTTTTACCCATATGAGGATCTTTTCTTTCTCCATAGGTGTTAAGACTGCTTTTGTACTGTTATAGGTATTTATTGCAGGGTACGATCCTGTCCTTCAGGCTAAGCTGCCAGGGACAGAGTCTGGACAGACAAAGTTATGAACAAGCAGAATCAGTGTGTCCAGATAATGCATCCAAAAAGAGAAAATCTGTACAGAATTAGGTGACATCATCTGTACTGCTTAGCCATTGGACCAGGTCCCATCTTCACAGTTATTCCATAGGCCTGGATGCCTATATGTTCCACACAGAGCTTATGACCACCCTAAAACACCAAGACAGAGGCTACATACTGTATGCAGAGGAACTGTCCCTGAAGTATTCATTCTAACAGCAAAGCCTTCTACTGCACCTCAGTTTGCTATTCTCACGGATCCAAATGAAGCTACTTTTGTATCCATGCCATACTGCTGTATTGATGCCTTCCCTATTTTTTATTCTGAGTAGGACCAGGTAAGGTCTCATCAGCAGCATGAATCTGAATGCATGGCAGACCTCCTCAGACTCTGGGATTTCTATCATTAATTACAGAAACCCGGGCTGACAGGTCAGGTCCATTGTGTCAACCCAACATGGCAACTCATCCAGGAGTGGGAGTTTGTAAGCCCCCTGGCAGCAGCACACAGTGTTATTCCTGTGGGACAGACACCACCTCATCACTATGGTGTGGTCCAAGCACTGTGCAGTGCAGTTACAACAAACTTCCTCTGACTTGCCACAGGTCTTAGGTACACTTGAACTGTGCCTGACAGGCTGAGTGAAAGTAAGCAAATCCTAAAAGAATAGGCTGGGTAACAAGTTCCCCCTCCCTTTGTTTGCCTTCCACACCTTGAAAATACTTGAAAGCAGTGTTACCAAGGTTCACTGTGTCTCTATATCCACATCAGCCCGATTCTGCTTTCTCTCTAACAGAAGTAGTCATAGGGAGATACTGTCTTAATATGCTCTGAAGAGAGAATTTGAGTGTTGTGCCATGCCTGTGGCAAAGCTGTGGCATTGCTGTGGCAAAGTATTAAAACACAATGGCAGTAAGGAAATACATCTCTGGTCTGATCAAGCATTTTCAACAACAAACATGGATCATCCAGTTCCAAGCTCCAGCTGTGGGTGGTTACCACCCACCAGCTCAGGCTGCCCTGGGGCCCCATCCAGCCCCTTACCTTCCTTAAAAATATTTTATGCTTTTTGCCCTTTCCCTGCCTCCTTCATTTCTACACAGTCCTTTATTGTTCTTTCTTTGAAATGGAGATTATAGCTGGAAGTTCTGTAAATACTGGTATATGTGCAAATACTGCCAATAATGTACACAGTATAGCTATGTAATTCCTGTACACTGTGGAAGTATGTGCTCTGTGTGTGTGTGTGCTTGCTGGGATATATCTGCAGCCTTTTTTCTTTTTAGACCTAAGGGTGTGGAGTTGTGGCAGCCTTAACTGTGCTGGGCTATTGGATCCAGCATGTTAGTGGTCTTACTGAATTGCTGTCACAAAAGCATGCAGGAGCTCCTTCAAATGGCTTCAGCTGAGAATGAGAAAGGAGCTAAAAAGAGTTGGCGCAGGATCTTTTCCTGTCAAGTGTGGAAGAAAAGGCCAATAGAATAGAGAGCACAGGAGCATAGTCCTTTTCAATACATCACAGAGTCACAGGGGTTGAAAGGGACCTCTGGAGATCATCCTGTCCAACCCTCCAGCTAAAGCTGCTCCCCCTTGTGACCCCAGTCCCACTCCCACCCCAAGTCCCATTCCCTTCCAACCCAGTTTGCCCAGCACTGCCATCTCCCAGACCAGGTAGGTGTTCAGGTGCCACCTAGATGCCCTATGCCAGCAGGAGAGCACAGTGCCCTGCTTCATCTGGCTCTGCATGGAGACTGTTGAGGAGGGAAGGTAGGAGCTCATGGTGGCCCTGGAGCCCAATCCAGCTATCACAGATCCACTCACCGTGATTCACCCACTCATTGTTCCCAGGCACTGAAGATGATGGGATCTACCAAATCAGCGATTTGTTGTGGACCAGGATGAGGGGACAAGGGGGCAGTGAGGTGGCATTGGGTCTGTGTTGGAGCAAAGGCCCAGGGATAGGAGGAAGGTGGCTGTCCCTCGATGATACCTGCTCCATCCCCACAGAGCAAGCCGTGACCTCAGATGGTTGCCACATCTTCCCCTAGCAGCTGTGCCAAGGTCAGGCAGGACAGAGGGGCAGGGGTGGCCGTGGCACTGCTGCTGTGTCCCAGGTACAGGCTGAGCCCCCTGTTCACTGCAGAGGAGGGGCTCAGCCTGTCAGACCCGTGTGGAGCAACATCTACAGGGTGATCAGTGCCCTCAAACTTTTCCTCTGGGAAGAGCCCTTTTGACCCCTTAATTAAAGCCATCACTAAGTGCCTCCCTGCAGCATCCCCAGGCTATGGGATCTGGGGTCTATCTGATCCCTGTGGCTCCTCCAGAGCTGTCAGGTCCCAGGAGCAGGTGCAGCAGGTGGCTGAGCTGGTGCAGAGCCTGCTCCACAACTACACCACTCTGCACTATTTCACGGCTCTCCTCTGCTGTAAGGAGGTGGGGCTTAGGGCTGCTCTGCAGGGGATCAGGATATGAGGTAGCTGGGGGGGTTACATGACAAGGATCAGCCTTGACAGGGACTGTCCTACCTGTCCTAGGGGCAGCCCTGATGAAATACGTGGTGGCCCTGGTACATGGGGTGGTTGGGGGTGTTAGAACACAGTGCCCCTAGCCTTACATGGAGATGGAGCCCTGATATATGATCCCCACAGGCAATGGAGGGGAATGGGGGAGCCTGATGAGTCGCATGTGTAATCACCCAGCCCTGTGCATCCCCAGAGTGATGGAGTGGGTAGACATCAATGGTACACAGTATTTCTCAAGCAGAGAATACTTGAGAAACAAGAAATGCCGCTGTTCTAAATATTGACCTTCCGAGATATTTTCATAGCAAGGGGAGCGGTAGTGCTCAATGGAGAGAGCTGGATTCAGTTTTGACTCAAAAGGATGCCATGTAGACTAGCTTTGAAATGGATGTCTGGCCAGGTAGTTCTGACCACCAGAAGAACAGAGCCCTGCGGTCTGCTCAGGGACTTGTACACCTCTGCAGCCTGCTGTAGAGATCACAAATGAAGAGTGCAGCAAGCACGAGCAATAAGAAGGCAAAAGAGAAAAGCAATCTTGCCTGTGTGAGCTGTCAGAAGACCACTTCTCCACTATGTCTTTACTGCTCACTTTGAATAGGAAAGAGCTCAAGCTATGCACACTGTTGATGTGCCAAATGTAGAAGATATTTTACCAAAAGCAGTGGAGTTCTTGGCACCCTGCAAGATACTTTTGACACTCTGCTGTCATTTCTGACTCACTCAAACATTTACATAGAACATCCTGAGTTGGAAGGGACCCACAAGAACCGTCAAGTCCTGGTTCCACACAGTACAACCCAAACCCTACAACTGAGAGCAGTGTCCCAGTGCTCCCTGAGCTCCAGCACTGAGGCCATGCCCACCGCCCTGCGCAGCTGTTCCATGCCCACTGCCCTCTGGGGCAAAACCTTTCCCTGACCTCCACCTGACCCTCCTCTAACACAGCTCCACGTCATTCCCTCAGCTCTTGTCACTGTCACCAGAGAGCAGAGATCAGCACCTGCCCCTCTACAGTACATTAATGTCTTAAAATAATGATTGCTGTTTCATAATGTAGCAGGCTCTAACAGGGAATGATAGCAAGGGTATAAGGGATGTTACTTAGGAATGGTGTGAACTTAATTACATAAGGAGCGTGAGGCGACAAGGCCTGCTGAGATACCTTGGGAGGGCTGTGCTGGGCTCTAATGCAGCCCCATCTGTACAGCCTATAAATAGAGCTGCTGGCGTGAACGTTCCCGCAAGCTGCTCCTGGGATTTGCTTCAGATCAAGCCACTTTGGACACTCAGAGACCATGCTCAGGGACACTCATATATCTGCAGTGATGCTTATCTGCCTATCTTCCTCCAGGATCACTTCTCAGAACTATCATATAACAACATGGACACACACTTAGCTCTAATAAGAAAGGTGACATACCTTCTCACATGGCCTTTAGCTATTCATGAAGGCAATACCAGCTGTTTCTCCCTGATCCACATATTTTTAATTCTCTCATATGCTGGTGGGATATGACTTCCCTTTACAACAGCTTTTTTTCTCAGTATACTGTATTTACCATTAAATGCTCCTACTGTTTTCCCAGAGCAAGCACTAGATTTACAGCACCACCATTCCTTGAAACACTTTTTAAAAACTGGCATTCTGCTAGACAACTTCCATACCTCCAATAGCAGGTAGTTTTAGTAATAGCTCACACATCTCAGTTCATAGTGAAAAGAGGATGGACTCTTTAGCAGGGTCTGTTGTGATAGGACAAGGGAAAATGGTTTCAAACTATAAGAGGGGAGATTTAGATTGGATATAAGGAAGAAGTTTTTTACAATGAGGGTGGTGAGACTCTGACACAGGTTGCCCAAGGAGGTGGTGGATGCCCCGTCCCTGGAGACATTCGAGGTCAGGCTGGATCAGGCTCTGAGCACTGATGGAGCTGTGGGTGTCCCTGCTCACTGCAGAGGGGTTGCACCAGATGACCTTTAAGGGTCCCTTCCAACTCAAACAATTCTATGATTCTGGAGAGTGTTTTCTAATTAGGCTGGCTCAAGGAAGGCAGAAGGTGAAATAAGGCATCCAAGGTGAAATAGCCCCACGGTCCACAGAGCAATATTTAATTCCTGTCAGTAACTTACCCAGAATATGGTTTGCTGCCAACCTCACAACTGTAGAAACAACCTGAAGACAAGATCTTATCATTGCTTTATGCTGGAAAAAGAATGATAAATTTAGGATAGAGATCACCTTTCACCCCAAGTACATAATGTATATCATTGACCATTTTGCAGTGCTCAGCAGTTAGCTGAAAGACATTTTCAGTGCCCATCCTCCATGATTACAACAGAAGCTCCTTTCAGCTGGGGCTACTTGACAGCTGTAGGAAAAGAAGCTTGCAAATATTTTTAAGATAGGAATCTCTCAATGGCTATAATTAATTCTATTTGGCCTTGATACAGTGTCAAACAAGCTCAGTGGCACAGAAAATCTGCATTTCAGTATCACACACTTTTGAGAAGTCTACATTAATTTTATTTTCTTTTTGTATAAATTATCTTTCAACTTGCATTTTTTAAAAGTGTCATTTAAAGTTGGGCTGACAAAATATATTTTCTGTACCTATTTTCAAGGCTCATTACCTGTGTTTATCTTAAGTATAGGAACACTTGCTGAGATGCGTCTTTCCATGAATACACATTTACTCTGCCATCAACAATCATTTGAACTGAAAAATAAATGTCCAACGTAAAAAATCTGAGAAGAGCTACAGAGGAATTTTCACTCATTTGCCCATGGAGTGGGAGACTGTTAGCCAAAAGGCTTCAATAAACATGACATTATGAAATGAAACCGTGGAGTTACCATGGCATTAAATTACAGTGAGAATCACGTCGAAGTTCAGCATCCTGAGGAAGGTACTTCTTTTCTTCCTTTTCTCCAGAACCAGTCCCACACAACTTTGCAATATGACTTACAGTATGCGGAACAGGGTTTATCCCACAGCCAACACTAATAATGTACATAATAGAGAATCTTCTCTGTGGCTTTTAGAGCCTTTCATGAACAATTACAGATACAATCCAAATTTACAGAACTTGTATAGAATTTAAAAATAAGATATTTAAACTGCAGATGAACTATTGTAAAGGCTAGGCAACTTTTCATCACTGAAGATGTAATGGCAGAACATGAAAGGTAGAGCAACAGAATATTATGTCTTTGGAAGCTGTATATACGGATGGGGGACAACAAGGAGTTAGTTGCATCTCTTCACCACTTTTTCCTCCAAGTGTAGTGCTATAACATCAACTCAGTAACCTGTTAACATGCAGTTATAAAAGGACAGAAAGGTGGACATTATGAGGAACAAGTATATATCTACATACAGATCTAGAGAAAGAGATTTAATATGAAAGCTGAGATTATGTACCCTAGATAAGACAAAAATGTCCATCTAACCCATTGGTGCCAGCTGCAGATACATGAAGTTATCAAGTGTTCTGGGGACTTAGTATGGACAAGTTTACTTCACAGGACTACTTGCTCTAGGAAAAGTATATTTTCATGAACCCAATGGTACAGATACTGGGTAACTGCAGTATGATCAGTCTGTTTAGTTCTATGAACAGGTGTGTCATTGCAACCTGCACTAACTGCTGAAAACAAACACGCATCAAGAAAGAGTAAAACATTTATAGGATAACAAAACGCACAAATTGTACAGGCTGTGGTTTGCATATCTAACCTGCCAGCTATGAAGAGTAGTTTACATTTAAATGTTACATATTGCTTGATGAAGCCAGAATTATAAGAACTCATACAGATGCTGCTTGCTTGATGATGACTTGATTGATTAGCCCATGTAAATAGCAAAATTTATAGAATTCTCTAAATAGCAGAATTTACAGTAACTGATGAATGAGCTGGTAATGGCATATATTAAAGAATAGATGAAATAAATGTGAGGCATTTTTCTTCACAGTTATATTGTGTAAAAAACTCCAGCCCTATTTATCCTTTTATAAATTGATATCTGTATGTATCACATGTGAAAATTAAGTCAGAATGGACAATTGATTAATCGCATTAATATCACATCAATATCTGCATAAATATATGGTGCATTTATAGAATTTACATGTTATTTTTACCTGAATTGACTTAAAATGTCCTTTCAACTAATTTTCCTGGTACAATATATTTTCTGAATCTTTACATACAAACTACTTAGTTTGTCTCACTGTTTTTTGAACCTAAATAAGCTTAGACAGTCCAGCTTGTCTGACTAGAGGTGGAAATGTTTACGTGACCACAAGAGATGTCTTTTATATTTCATTCATCCAAAGGAAACATTATTCCCCTACTCATACAATGGGAAGTAAGGTAGACATCTATACCTCTGAATTATTCAGCTCCACAGTGCCTTAATGGGATGTTCCAAAAAGTCAGCATGCTCAAGGCATACACAGATAACCTTTCCATGTCTTTATATATTCTTGTTCCTTCAACATAATATCCCCAGAGTCACCTGTTTGACAGTTATCAGCGGGGGATGCTCTTCTTTGTGAGTATTACTGACGTCAGTGTATAATTAGGAGATGGGAAGCTCTCTTAAAGGACAATGCTGTTTCCATAAAACAAAAAGAAACACCACCTGTGGGGCACAACCCATGCTATTCTTTTGCTGAACTTTGCAATGCTACTTTCCAACCACTATAGTCAACAATGCCTCCAGATGACATCTTAACTTTTTGTGGTCATTTTGGACAAATGGGTTTGTCTAGCCTCTACACTCTGGCTTCTTTATCTTTGAAGGATTCTTCTGGTTGACTTATTCTGGGTTCCTCACATAGATTTTCAGAGAAGACAATACCTGAGGCAAAGATGGAGAAGATGCAATGTGCCCTGAAGACAGTATGAACCCTTCTCAGCTATTCCAGTTTGCTGTTACCAATTCTTTCATTTTCAGTATTCCAGAAGCATAATAAACGGTGTGCAGGGGTATAGGGCTGCTTTACATATATTCACTACCTATAGAGCAATTGGGAATTAATGTTTTTTAAAACCTAAGAGGTTCTGATTACAAGTTTGTCTGCAGTCAGTAAGCACATCTGGGTTTGTTATCACCCATAACTCTTATTTCTTTTGGCTGGGGGAAATAAGCACAGTCTAGGAGATGGTTAGCTAGTATTCCTAAAGCTCTTGCATACTCTTGTTTTTCATAAATCCAAGTCCTCCTCTAATAACTTCTGAATTCCCAGCCATGCGAGACGATGATCACTATTGCTTCTCCTTCATTCTATAGGTGTGCCTTTGAGATAATCATTACCATTGGCCCGTGCTGTCAGACAGCCTGCACAGCTGAAATCCATCATGGCCTGTGGCAATGAATCACAACTTTTCTGTTTTGTACCAGAGAGAGAGAGTGTGACTGGAACACAAGGAGAAAAGAAGGGATTTCTTCCTAATCTAACGGTTAGGAAATTCATCTGTAGAGGGAAGCTGTATATTCTAAACCTTATTCTAGGCCTCTTTGTATGTATCGCCAGCTGGGACATCTCCTCACTGCTGATCCTGCAGAACTGTGGTTAACTCTATCTCTCCCTTATTTGTTCTAATTCAGAATTACTTGCTTTTTTTCATCATAGAAGATGAGTTTCAAGGGAAATGGCCTCAAGTTGCTCCAGGGGAAGTTTAGCCTGGATATCAGGAAAAAATTCTTTACAGAAAGGGTTGTTAAGCACTGGAATAGGCTCCCCAGGGAGGTGGTTGAGTCACCATCCCTGAATGTGCTTAAAAACCATTTGGATGTGGTGCTCAGGGACATGATTTAGCAGGAGGTTGTTAGAGGTAGGGTAGCATGGTTAGGTTGCAGTTGGACTTGATGAGCTTGAAGGCCTTTTCCAACCTGAGCAATTCTATGATTCCATGAGTTTCATTCCTTAATTTCCTCACTTGACTATATTGTAACTGAGTGATTAAGATGTAGGTGAAATTAATGTCTATAAATTATGCCCACTAAAAAAATGAATCCAGTGTTTACAAAGAAAATAACAGGATCTAAGATGACCATTACCACTCAATAGAGGTCACTAAGATATAATTACTATTTCTCTGAAAACATTAGCTTCTGTGCTTGGAAAGAGATTGTTTCTTTATATATTTTTGGAACATGTTATTAGGATAAGAATAGAGTGCAAAGAGAAACTATTACGTGACTGTATAAATGCATGATGCATCAAACATCTTGGAGTTCGGGCCACATGTGTCCCCGAAAGAGATAAATGAACTGGAAAAGGCTCAGAGAAGGACAACAATAGTGAACAAGGCAATGTGACCACTTCTAAGTTAGGAGTTATTAGGTATACAATCAGTAGAAAAAAGAAAGTAAGTAGGAAATAATGTTTCACTGTAGATGACCTCAGTTTTTCAGATGAATGACTCAGAACAAATGAAAACGAGCTCTCTTCTCATATGCAATTAACTTATTGACACAGGATGTTGTAGATACTTACATCAGTACAAAAATGACTGAATAAATTCATTGAAGAAATTAACTGAAAATTATTTAATCCAAAAGAATAATATCAGGATCAGGGATTCCTTTAACTAGTTGTTTTGGGAGGCTGAGAGAGCACTCTGAGTAAGCAGCACTAAATTATATTTCGTCCTGTATATCTGTTCTGGCCATGGCTAGGGACAGAACAATGGTCTTGATGGACCAACTCAAACTATTTTAGACATCCCTGCACTTGGCAACAATGAACCCCAACCGCATCCCATTCCCTAGTCAAAGCTTTTAGAAAATGCTCATCTTCATCCCTACTGGGTCAACATTTATGTACTCAAGGTAACTCTGCTCAGAAATCTAAACTTTAAGGACACTATCATTCCTAAATACTTCCACATGCACAATTAATTTACAATAGCTACCACTGTTGTTAGTCCTGCCACATCAAAGATAAAGCCAATAAGACTTGGGAGGCAACAGTATAAGCAGAGAGAATAGGAGACAAAAAGAAAGCAATTTTAGGAGTGATACCTAGACTAATCTAGAATAACAAATAGGTTAGATTAAGTAGGATTGCAGACAGGAAACAACATAATGTTCAGCTCTAAGAACCTGAGGAACAGCAGGGACAGCATATGGGCTTGAATGCTTTGTCTAACAGCTAGGTTAGGGTGAAGTACCCAAGGAAAATTAGGGACAGACTTCTACTAAGGAGCATGCAAGGACTAGAGGTGGACAAGGATAGGGAAGTGAAGAAAAAATGAGGCTGGAGGTAGGTATGTGCAGCAAAATCCCAGTGTGTCTGGGGAAGTGTACATTCATGATTGGAGAAGATAAAAAGTAGAGAAGAGCACGAGAAGATAAAAAGTAGAGTAGAGAAGAGCACCATTCTGCCATAATGTTTCACCTCTAAATTTTCAAATGATTCAGCGTTGTGTTTATGATCAGGTACTGCTGTGTAATACCTCTGTGCCTCCTCAGTTCACAGTGTGTTGCAGGCCAGGACTGCAAATCTTTCTTGTAGTCCATGAGGTGACTGTTGTCTTACACTGTCTCAAGCTTTACACTGGCCTCAGACTTACCAGCATCCTACACAAAGGTTTAAACAAAAATAACGAGAGCAAAAATCAATCTTACCAAATCTTCCTCCTTCTCTATCAGCATGTCCAGATAGATAGAGAGGACAGAATGGGGTCTGTTAAAATTGCAGGTTGTAAGGAAATAATTATGCACAGTTAGAAAAGAAAAAAAAGAATTCTTGCTTGTTTAAGTGTTAAAGCTCCTGAAGTCAGAAACCAAGGGTTGCCTTATTTGGAATTATTAGAGCTATTTTTGAGTTCCTTAATCCTCCATCTTGGCACGGATCAACATGAAAAAAAAAAAGGTCAGCGCAGCTGACTCCATACAACCTTCAGTCAATCCTGCCTCTAAGTAATTAGGAGACAGATCACAGCTTCAACACATTTACAACTGGAGAGTAAATTATAATTGACCCAAAATAGAGCACTTGAATGCTGCGTGGGCAGGAAGTTGCATATAAAGAGCCACAGCTGAAGGTGATCTTATTCTTTGTTACCTCCACATTTCAAGGTAAGTCCTATCTGCTTGCTTCATATTCTGACCATGACATCTCCACAGCTATGGAAAGAATTGGAACATGTAGGTGCATGTTTTTTATATTTATCACTTCTACCATTCTTGTTCATGTTTTACATGAAGTGCCAAGTTTCAATAATCCAATTATTTCCAGTGTGGTGGCACAAGGAAGAGCAGAAGAGCAATTATATGCTATTTCTTGAAGGGCCTTGTATAAACTTTGCTATCTCTAAGCCCTGTGAAAGGCACAAGAAAACTAACTCTGCAGGCAATTGAAATTAATAGGAATAATATACAAAAATTGCCCAGTTTTTCTTGGACATTATATACGTTTCCAGCAGATCACAGCAATGTGGAGAGGAACACAAGTCCTTCTTGTGGGATTTGGCTCTAGCTTAAGAGTTGTAAGAGTCTACACAAGAAATGTGAACATGTTTAACAGAGCATATGCTCAAGGCATATGGACTAAAAGTTAACCAAGAACTCTTTTATTTAATTTAACTGTTTCTGTCCTTTCTTTAACTGTTCTATACAGATACTGAAAGCAAATTTTCTCCTTGGCTCTCTGAAGGTAAGGGTTTAACAAACAGTCCAGTTTCACTGGCCAATCAGTTCAGTGTAGCTCACCTAGACAATGGCAAAGGACTGTGCTGTAGAACCAGTTTCACTGCAAAAGTTATATTTTGATCAATATGAGCATATTCATAATTCTTTTAGTAAGAAATACTCCAGTTATAGAGAAAGGAAAGTGACAGATACTCACGCTTAGCCAAGAAGACATGAAAGAAAGAAACAGTAACATATTTTGTGATGTAAGCTGGTATTTTGGAATTTATAGACTATAAAAATTCGCCCTCTGCCCAGTTGCTGGAAGTCTGAAACTGAGGTTGTGTTCAGAGAGAAGTCTCACAGTACAATTCCAGAAGGGCCTAAGTTTATCCTCCCTTACATTAGTTTCCTCTGGGGTAAGGTCTAGAACATTGTATGCTGACTGTGGCTTACCCACAAGGTCCAGAGTCCAGAACAAACGCAGTGTGTTCTTCTGTCCTGTCTGATAGGTATGATTGTTTACATAAAAAAAGTAACCTTCATTGAGAACTTAAATATGAAACATTCCTGCTTAAGTGTTTTAGGGAAAGTTAGTAGTTGAGTGACTGGGAGAAATATTTCAAGTACAAATATTTCTACTAGAATAATCCCTAACATAATGTCTGGTATGTATTGGTACAATCAAGTCATCTTTTAATGACTCATAACTGATGTCACCCTGCATAATATGGTCAAGCTAAAAGGTACTCTGAAAATCTTTGAAATGTAACATCAAGTACTTATCTATCTAAATAACACTATGCTTTGACTGATATCCTTTACTACACGTTATATTCCTTTATTTACTAATTTTGTCACTGGTATGTAAAGATGTTTTATATTTAATCGATAAGAAAAACAGGTTTGGCTCTAGATGGATGATGACTGTCACTCACAGTTTGTCCCAGTGCTTGGTACATAAAGAAACTAGTTGAACTTTTCTTGCTTAGTATTAAAACAGAAATCAGAAGGGCACAAAAACAACCTTGACTTTGAAATCATGTGTGAAAGCAAGTCTTTCCAACTTACAAATCCTACTTTGGTCTACAAGATTTGTTCAGTGGATACCCAGAATTGAGGTAGAGTTTAGGTTCCTGAGGTTGATTTGCTCTCTTCTTCCTTTTAGACATTGAACATGATTACTTTCTGGATATATTTAAATTACAAATGCACAGGATATCTGAAACTTTTCTAAATTCCCCCAGGAAAACTCCAGCCATGTCATCAGATGCAGAGATGGCAATCTTTGGAGAAGCTGCTCCCTATTTAAGGAAGTCTGAGAAGGAACGAATTGAAGCGCAGAATCGCCCATTTGATGCTAAAGCAGCCTGTTTTGTAGTGGATCAAAAACAAATGTATGTGAAAGGTACCATACAAAGTAGAGAAGGTGGTAAAGTCACAGTTAAAACATATGATGATACAGTAAGTGTAAATAACCGTCATACTGTTACTCATCATACATAACCTATCCAGACCAGAAAATTCCCTAGCTAAGATTTATTCTCCTCTTGTTTCTTTTCGGTTTTTTTTTTCCAGACTGTGACAGTAAAGGATGATGAAGTATTTCCCATGAACCCTCCCAAGTATGATAAAATTGAGGACATGGCCATGATGACCCACCTCCACGAGCCTGCTGTGCTGTACAACCTCAAAGAGCGTTATGCAGCCTGGATGATCTACGTAAGTACCAGCAGCTCTCTTCCTTGGGTAGCGCAGCTGGGGAGGACTGCTGTGCCAGGCTGAGTGGAAGCCAACGTGCTGTGTCCCTTCCTCGCAGACCTACTCGGGCCTCTTCTGTGTCACTGTCAACCCCTACAAGTGGCTGCCGGTGTACAACCCGGAGGTAGTGTCTGGCTACCGAGGCAAAAAGCGCCAGGAGGCCCCTCCACACATCTTCTCCATCTCTGACAACGCCTATCAGTTCATGCTGACTGGTGAGTCATTTGACAAGAATGTAGGACTGACATCTTGGTCACAGAACGCTTAGCAGTTCGGGCATCTTTTGTGCTCTTCTATTCAGTGCCTGAGGGAAACAGCTCCCATTGTCCTGTGGCAGAGCTCCGTTAAGATGCCACAGGCAGTCCAACCTAAACCATGTGATAATGACAATAAAGAAAAGACTGCAGTTAACCATTTGGCTTTGTGCCCACTGAATCAGTAAGGAATTTGAAGAAATTTTGTGGAAGGATCACAGAAGAGAATCTCATTTCAGTTAAACAATACTCAAGGTCTGTACATATATGAAAGGAAACAGTAAGTGGAGACGTGTTATAAGCAATCAGTGATTTAAGTTATATTTTGGACAGCTCCATTTGGCTGTGTACAAAAATGCACATGTAGATTAGTGCAGAATTTACTGATCACAAAGTGATAAATACAGTTTTGACATAGCTTTTTCTCTTAAAGTCAATTATCTATTTCTGAGGAATAAAAGCCCTACACAACTCATCTGAAGAGCTCTTTCTGTGGCTTTGTTTTCAGATCGTGACAATCAGTCAATTCTTATCACGTAAGTATATTTTATACATGTGACAAAGCTGATCACATAATCATAGAATCATAAAATGGCTTGGGTTGGAAGGGACCTTAAAGACCATCAAGTTCCAACCCTCTGCCATGGGCTGGTTGTCCCCTACCAGAGCAGGCTGCCCAGTGCCCCATCCAACCTGGTCCTGGGCATCTCCAGGGATGGGGCACCCACAGATCTCTGGGCAGCATGTGCCAAAGCCTCACCACCCTCTAAGTAAAAAAAAAAAAAAATTTCCTTCTAATATCTACTCCGATGAAGAAATAAAGTTTCCTGTTTCCTATAACAGTACTTTCATTCCAACAGTGGAGAATCCGGTGCAGGGAAGACTGTGAACACAAAGCGTGTCATCCAGTATTTTGCAACAATTGCAGTTACTGGTGAGAAGAAGAAAGACCAACAGCCTAGTAAAATGCAGGTATGTGACTGGCACCCTCCTCTAATGTTCGGCTGAGAATGTGCCCATACAGCAGAAGCTATCAATGCAGATTTCTACATTGTCAGATGATCAAAATAAAGTATAATGTGAGTGAGGTAATGGGTAGGATGCACTCTCCAAGCACACCTATGCTTGATTACCCCTGCTACCCAGTTTCCATCCCTCTTAACAATAGTGGAACTCCACTTCAAGAAACAGAATCATTGAACGGATTGGGTTGGAAGTGACCTTAAAGATAACTTAGTTCCATCCGCTCTGTCATGAGCAAGAAAAACCTCCCACCAGACCCAGTTACTCAAAGCCCCGTCCAGCCTGGCCCTGAACATATCCACAACATCTCTGAGCAGCTTCTGCCAATGCCTCACAATTCTCATACTGAAGAATTTCTTCCTATTATCTACCCTAAATCTACCCCTTTATAGTTTAAAAACATTACCCCTTGCCCTATCTTAACAATCCTTGATGAAGACTCCCTTTCCATCTTTCCTGTACCTCTTCCTTTAACTACTAGAAAGCCCCTAAAAGATCTCCCTAGAGTCTTCTCTTCTCCAGGCTAAATAACACCAGCTCTCTCAGACTGTCTTCTTAAAAGAGGTGCTCCAGCCTTTCTGATCCTTCACCAGACCTGCTGTGATATGCCCATGCCCTTCTTACACTTGTGGCCTCAGAACTGGAGGCAGTACAGTAGGTGTAGGTGGGGTCTCATGAGAGCAGAGTAGAGAGGGAGGATCAGCTTCCTCAAGCTGCTGCCTGCCCTTCTTTTGATGCTGCCCAGGACATGGTTGGCTTTCTGGGCTACAAGTGCACGTTGCTGGCTCATATTCTCTTTTTCTTTAATTAAAAAAAAAAAAAACCAACAAAAATCAATACCCCTAGGTCCTCCTCTGTAAGGTTCTTATCAATGGACTCATCACTCAGCCTGCATCCATGTTTGGGACTGCACCAGTGCAGGTACATGACCTTGTACTTGGCCTTGTTGAACTCTGAGGTTCACACAAGCCCACCTCTCAAGTTTGCCAAGGTCCTTCTGGTAGCATTCCTTCCCTCCAGCATGTTGACCACAGCATTTGACTTGGTGTCATCTGTAAACTTGCTGAGGATGTACTCAATCCAGCTGTTCATGTCACCAGCGAAGATGTCAAATAATGCTGGTCCCAGTACCAGCCCCTGAGGAACACTACTTGTCCTTGGTCTCCACCTGGATATCAAGTCATTGACCGCAAATTTTGAGTGAGACCATACAACGTTATCCACCAAGTGGTCTATCTGTCAAATTCATGTCTCTCAAATTTAGAGATAAAGATGTCATGCATGACAGTGTCAAATGCTTTGCACAAGTCCAGGTAGATGACACCAGTTACTCTTCCCTTATCCACCAATGCTGTAACCTCATAATGGGAGGCCAAAAAATTAGTCAGGCATGATTTGTCCTTAGTGAAGCTCTCCTTTCCAGCCACCTCTTTTTTATCAGTGTGCCTCAGCAGATTCCAGGTGGATCTGCTTCATGATCTTGACGGGCACAGGAGTGACACTGACTGGCCAATAGTTCCCCAGAACTTCCTCCTTTTTCTTTTTAAAATGGGGTTTACATTTCCCCCTTTTTCAGTCAGTGGGATCTTCACTGGGCTTGCCGCAGCTTCTAACATACGATAGATAGTGGCTTAACAATTTCTTCTGCCAGTTTCCTCCAGACCCTCAGATGCATCTCACTAGGTCTCATGGACTTGTGCACATTCAGGTTCCTTACCTGGTCTGGCTCCTGATCTTCTTCTACAGTGGGCAGTTCTTCATTCTCCCTGTCTCTGCATTTAGATTTTGTGAGTAGCGAGGTGTGGCTAGAGGACTTGCTGGTGAAGACTGAGGCAAAAAAGTCACTGAGTATCTCAGCATTTTCCACCCAGTCATTTGCA
This sequence comes from Numida meleagris, assembly GCF_002078875.1. NCBI lineage: Eukaryota > Metazoa > Chordata > Aves > Galliformes > Numididae > Numida > Numida meleagris. The sequence continues at coordinate 342,353 of NW_018364295.1, read as the reverse complement.
TGTTCCACTCCATGGTGGGGTGCAGGAGAGAATTGGGGGGGAACAAAGTGGAACTCACAGGTTGAGATAAAAGTCAGAAAAGAGAAGAGGAAAAGAGGATAATAGTTATGATAATAATATATACAAGTGATGCACAAGCAATTGCTCACCACTCACTGACTAATGCCCAACCAGTCCCCAAGCAGCAGCAGGCCACCTGACCAATTCCCCATCACTTTCAAGTTTTTTTCCACATGCTGTCATACGGTCTGGAATATCCCTTTGCCCAGTTTAGCTGAGCTGTTCTGGTTCTGCCCTCTCCCATCTTCTTGTGCCCTGTAGCCACCCACAGGCAGGACAGTGCAAGCAGCTGAGAAACTGAAATGTCTTTGGCTCTGTGCCACACTGCTCAGAAAAAAACTAAAACATCAGTGTGTTATCAACAATGTTTTTCTCCTAAAGCCAAAACACAGCATCTCACCAGACACTATGCAGGAAAAAAAACAGCTCTATTTCAGCTGAAACCAGGACAACATCTGAAGTAACCAGATCTCCTGTTTCCTTCTGGAGAGGGCCCACATTTTCTGTAGTCTTGCTTTTACCACTTACATATTTGTAGAAGCCATTCTTGTATTCCCTGGCATCCTTGCCAGATTCAATTCTGTCACGGCTTTAGCTCTAGTAACCTGATCCCTGGCTGCTCAGACAATGTCTCTATTCCTCCCAGGCTGCCTGTCCTTGCTTCCATTCACTGGAGGTTTTCTTTGTGTCTGACTTTGTCCAGGAGCTCCTTGTTCATCCCTACAGGCCTCCTGGCATTTTTGCTGGCTTCCTCTTTGTTAGGATGCATCACTCTTGGGCTTGGGGAAAGTGATCCTTGAATATGATCCAGCTTTCCTCGCTCCCTCTTCCCTCAAGGGCTTTATTGTACAGTATTCTACCAAGCAGATCCCCAAAGAGAACACTTGCATAATGTAGGAAAGAACTAAGTATCTGTTCCTACCCAGTCCTTATTTACACAGTGAAAGCTTCAACCACAGGTAAGAATATAAGACTGCAAAAGTCTTCTCTGTGATGACAGTCTGCCTGTGTATTGAACCATTAGTATGCTGTGAGATTGACCATCTCCACACACCTGAGTGCTTGCAAGAGAGCAGTTGGCTCCCACTGGCATGTAACTGTTTCATTCCCAACAGGGGAAGTACAGTAACTGTGGACTCCAGAGAAGTCACACTGAAGTCAGAGTAACTTCAGGTGCATCACATCTTAATTTCCACTGGCTTGTTCTTCTGCCCATGATCTGTGCAACAGCCCTGACAGGCAGTGTAAGAAAAGGCTCAGACTTGGGACAGCTGGGACCACTTGCCTGACATTAACCTCAGAGGGGAACCTTCCAGGGAAGAAAGCACATGCCCTGATGCCCCTTTCTGCTGAACAGCCCAGCTGCTGCAATCTGAGCTCAGTGGTGCACTTACAGGGCATGGGCTTCATTCCCTAGCACACAGCAAGCAACAAACACCCTTGCGGCACAAGCATCCCCACAATCTGTGAGGAGGTATGTGCATGAAAGGGGGGTGATGCCTGTCAGTGTGAGTACCCAAGGGCACAGTGGATCCTAAGGAGATCCTAAGGCTGAATGCTTTTTCTCACTGAGAGGCAGGTGTCAGTGATTGATGGGTCATTATGGCAAAGACAATTTCACCAGAGCACTCTTTCCATCAGCACCATTCCAGGATCTCTTGGGCTCAGCTTTCACCAGCTGCTCACTATGCTAGTAGCGATCTCAGCAAAACTTGGAGACAGCTGAAAGATGTACTGATTGTGCTTGATGCCAAAAAAAAAATCACCAGCTTCTGCCCTCTTCGAAGTTCTTTTCACAGAATATTTATTTGGTATTCAGTCTCTATAACAGTAGTATGTTTCTTTTCATAAGGCCACTAAGTAAGTGACCCTTTTGTAAGACCACTAAATACAACACTCAGTTGTGTCTTTGTCTAGCCCAGCATCCAGTCTCAGACAGAGTGAAATCAGATATCAGGCAAGAGTATAAAAATAAGGGAAGTGAGTAATAACATTTCCCAGGAATACTTTCTCAGCCTCGAGAAAGCAGCCTGTAGACAGGACTCCAGATTGAACTTGCAGAAAGGATTTCAGATCTTCCATACGTTCCCATTCATGGTGCTACCCAGTGCGTTCCCAGGTTACAGCTGTGCGCTGAAATGAAGCTTTCTGACGGTGGAATCAACTGCGCTGACACATACACACATCTCTTAAAATGAGAAATTTCATTTAGAAAGAGTGAGAGGACACTACCCTAGAGATTTGAGATTTCTTATGAGAGACAGAAAGAGGGACAGGGGGAGAGAGCGTTTCATATACTGCTTAATTTTGTAGGGGCTCTTCACGTCCAGACTAATTTAAATCATTTGCGCCGCCTGCAGACGCTCTTGGGAAAGGCGCTGCCTCTCCACTGCAAGATGCTGAAGGCTGCTCAACATACCCCATTGTAATACGCAGCAATTTGAGCTCTGCCGCTGATCTTTCATCTGGATAAAAACTGATCGTTTTTTCATCTTATTCTTTGCTTGGCTTGGAAACCATCCGTGGCAACACTTTCATTTTCTGACTGCTTAGGGATCAATCGGGACTTTGCTGTGAGCCCCTAGAAAACCTTTGCTTTATCGTTCCAAAACAGCACGCTGTCACTCTGCCTTGTGTAGCCTTCCTGCACCGCATTGTACAGAAGAGACATAATGTTACAGAAGCTTCTTTCCTCACCCATTTTTTCATTTAAAAAGAGCGATACAATAGAGTACTGAAATTTTACATGTTCTTCTGCAGTCATACCCATCCAGGAGGAAAAAAAAAAAAAAAGGAAGAAAGAAAAGATGAAAAAAAATAGGAAAGAACTCCAGTCTCCAAGAGTCACTGCTCTCTTTTTTTTGTTAAGTTTTGTTTATGAGTCTTAGGCTTCACCCACATCTTACTCTTATCAAGCGTAGAGTAGGACTCCACGTCCTACTTCTTATCAAAGTGTGTCTGGAGGTACACTGCTGCATTCTGAAAGGCTGCTGCCCATTTGAATGGAACTGCAAAACTTTGTATTCTCCCTTGTTCGGTCGTTCCTACTTAAAGCTTTAAGACTATACCATTTTCTCTGTGTCTTGTGCGTGAGGAACCTCCAGAAAAAAAAAAATCTATTTTTCACATTTTCTTCATCTCTTTTGTCCTTTGTGGGTATTAAATGGAAATGCAGGAACGTCTTTCTCATACAAATGTCAGACTCTGAGTTCTGCCATAATGATTCTGTATATAAAGCAGAACTTATGATAGCAGGTACAAAAAGGAAACAAAATACAGATCCATCTTGCAGCACTCTTCCCCGGAAACCAATAGCAACATTCTTGAGTGATAGTTGATGAGCGTTTAAAAACTCTGTGAACTGAAGATTAAAATCATGGATGAGATGTAAAAATGACCTGTTTGCAAAGTATCCTTTGCCATATTTGTTAGTAACTAGTAGTGATCCTTTGCTAAGATCCCTTTTCTCCCTGAATTAGGGAACGCTTGAGGATCAAATCATCAGCGCCAACCCACTGCTGGAGGCCTTTGGCAACGCCAAGACTGTCAGGAACGACAACTCCTCACGCTTTGTGAGTTCATTTCATTTTTGTTGGAATGCAGAGATCTAATGTATGTCTCATCCATCGATCACTCTGGCCAGTACGTTGATCTCTACAACTTGACAGGGAAAGTTTATCCGGATCCATTTTGGAACAACAGGCAAGCTGGCCTCTGCGGATATCGAAACCTGTGAGTTGGAGATAGTCAACACGCACAGAATTTGTGCATTCCTGATCTCAAGTCTCCCAGGAGACTCACGGTATCTCTCTTTTGGTTAGATCTGCTGGAGAAATCCAGAGTGACTTTCCAGCTAGCCAGTGAAAGGAGCTATCATATTTTTTACCAGATTATGTCCAACAAGAAGCCGGAGCTCATTGGTGAGTGTCAGCATTGCTGGGCTCTGCTCAGTGAGTTCCCTTTGCACTCTGACCCGCCCCCGTACCAGCGTTCTACACTTGCAGATCTCCTTCTCATCTCGACCAACCCCTACGACTTCGCCTACGTGAGCCAAGGGGAAATCACCGTTGCCAGCATTGATGACAGCGAAGAGCTGCTGGCGACGGACGTGAGTACAGCGGAGCGCCAGCACCCCCGACCGGGCGGATCCGAGCTCCGCCGCGAGGAAGGCCCGGCTGGATCTCCCGGCCTCTGCCTCCCCGCAGCGGCCGCTCCCGGGCACCTCCTGTCTCGTCTGACCGGTCTGTTCGGTCCGCAGAACGCCGTGGACATCCTGGGCTTCAGCCCCGACGAGAAGGTGGGCATGTACAAGCTGACGGGGGCCGTCATGCACTACGGGAACATGAAGTTCAAGCAGAAGCAGCGGGAGGAGCAGGCGGAGCCGGACGGCACGGAAGGTGGGGTGGGCTGCGGGGTTCCCCGTGAAATGGACGAGGAACACTGGCCAGTAGAGTGCCCAAAACTTTGAGACTGTTTCCCCTTTTCCAGAAACTAAGCTGTACCCGTTGGAGCGAGTGACACGAAGTCACTAGTTTAATTTATGCTCTACATGGACATTAATGAAAGATTAATCTCTGCTGCAACCCTTAGCGTGGTGCGGCTGAGGCACTGCTGTGCTGGGGAGATGTGTTGTCCAGGAGGCTGGAGGAGGAGCTTCCCGTCACAGCGAGCACATCTGAGCAGTGCCCAGCTAGGCTCCTTGTAACAGACTCTTCCTAGAGGATCAAGGCACGTTTGCCCATGTTGTACTCCCTTGCTCTGTCTCTTCCTAGTGGCTGACAAAGCTGCCTACCTGATGGGTCTGAATTCTGCGGAGTTGCTCAAGGCTTTATGCTATCCCAGGGTGAAAGTTGGGAATGAATATGTGACTAAAGGGCAAAATGTCCAACAGGTACCTAGAGAGATAGCTGGCTTTTCATTTTGTTCAGTTCTTTCAGTTTCAAAGTTAGCTCAATCTTCTTTACTACTTTGGCTATATTTCTTACAGGTATACAATTCAGTGGGAGCACTGGCTAAATCAGTCTACGAGAAGATGTTCCTGTGGATGGTTACTCGAATCAACCAGCAGCTGGATACAAAGCAACCCAGGCAGCACTTCATCGGTGTCCTGGACATTGCTGGCTTTGAGATATTTGATGTGAGTTACAGTAGGTATGTTTGCCCGTTGATAATTTTCCAAACTAAATGGCTTTTTTATATTTTGATTTTGCAGTTCAACAGCCTGGAGCAGCTGTGCATCAACTTCACCAATGAGAAACTGCAACAGTTCTTCAACCACCACATGTTCGTGCTGGAACAAGAGGAGTACAAGAAGGAAGGCATTGACTGGGAGTTCATTGACTTTGGGATGGACTTGGCTGCCTGCATTGAGCTCATTGAGAAGGTAGAGAAAATATTCTTTTTAGGAAAGCACATTTATTTCCTGGTCGTATATTTTAGTCCATTTATTAGGGGGAACAATTGTTTACAAGGGTGGATAGCAATAGGACAAGGGGGAATGGTTTTAAACTGAGACAGGGGAGGTTTAGGTTAAATATTAGGAGGAATTTTTTCACTGAAAGTGGTGACGCACTGGAACAGGTTGCCCAAGGAGGTTGTGGACACCCCATCCCTGGAGGCATTCAAGGCCAGGCTGGACGTGGCTCTTGGCAGCCTGGTCTAGTTGTTGGCAACCCTGCACACAGCAGAGGGGTTGAAACTAGATGATCATTATGGTCCTTTTTAGGCCATTCTATGATTCTTAATAAATTCAAGTATTTCTGTTGATTGATTCTCCCATAAGAACAAGCAATTTATAAAATCTAAAAATATACCTAAAATCGATTAAGAACTTATAAATTTATAAAAATTTTTGGAGCAGCAAGCTCCCTCTGCACATTAATTTTGCCTCTAATAGTAGACAGTAAGGTGAAATTGCTAGTCTTGCTCCTTGCAGTAATCAACAGAATTCAGTTCCTCGTTCTGTCAACATAATTCTTTCTGGCCCCTCCATCAATGCCCACTGCCACTACACTGGTAGTGATTGTAATGGGAATTAACCTCCCACTGCAGCAGAGACAGTGACCAGTGGTTGTGCACAGCACTTACATAGTATGTGCAAAGCAATGCACACACATGCAAATATCTTCCCTCTCAGAAGCATACCAGTATGTGTTCCCAGCCCGCTGCCCAGTGACTCCTTCAACCACCCCACAAGCATATTCACCACGTAATATTCATACCTATGGATGATGCCTTTGCACATATAAGCCTCACATTTCTTCCTAACCTCCCACTGTTTCCACCACGTGACAGGATCTACAGCCAGCGCAACCATCCACAGGTGGTGCATATTGGTATACTTATGCTTACTGCTCAGTGTCCACACAGTTTATGTCCTGCATCTAAATAATACAGAGTAGTTAGAGCCACAGGAAATACATCACATACATTAATGTAGTGCTGTAGTCACTTTTGTAATGACAGGAAAGAAGTAGACACACCTAGGATGCAAACCACCTGATAAAATATGTCTCAGTAGTGATTCTGTGAAATGTCTCTATGCTTCCACTGATTCTAGAACAATCTGGACAGCTAACTCAGATCTAGATTTTACTTAGAGACGCCTACAGCTAAGCAAGATACATTCTAACCCCAGAGCTCTCACAGAGTAGCTAAACATAGTGGGCAAAAGATTTGTTCAAAACATGGTATTCCTGCCCAACACTTCCTGGGATAGCTGATGCTCTGGAGAAACACTAATTCTAGTTATGGCAGCTGTCTAGCTGATATCAGCTGTAAGCATCTGATGCAATCTTATTAAATTGTATATAAAAAAGGTTCATGAAAAGAAGGAACTTCTAGAACAATCTCTAGTCCAATGAAGTAGAAGTCAAATCAGTATCTCCAGCTAAATTGAGGAGATATAACTGATCTGCAGTATCAGAAGATTCCTAATTTCACTCAGATGTAAGCTCTGATGTGTCTAAAGATATGCCTACATTTCTGTATTGAAACATTTCCAATTTTAAATACATTCTGTGATAAATTAGAAGGCTATATGTATTCTAATGTGCCAAATTATTGCCATTTACATTCCATGTATGGTGAGAAAAATCTTATCCCTCATGCACATCCATTACTTATGCAAATTTTTGAGGAGCCATCAGACTAAGTTTACAATGGCAGTTGGAACCAGATCACTTGTAACAGACATACACAACAGCATCAGTCCCATGAATAGGGCACTGAAAGCTGTCTTCTGAATTCCTGTTTTTGTTTCACTGGTTTACATTCCAAAGAGTTTAGGGCAAAGATGATTAAAGCAATTGAATATAACATGTAACAAGCCTCTCACTCAAAGATGCATCTAGGTAATACTGTCAAGTTGCCGTGTTGATAGTAGTTGTTTGAGCTGCAGAGACTAATTATATTATGTTTATGTTTGATTATTATAGTAACTAGTGATGTATTAAGAACCTGTGCCTCACAAATTACAGTCACTGAAACAAACTACGAATCATATGCAAGATGAAATTTTATTCACTTTCCCTCTCCTCACCGCTTTCTTTCTTCATGTGTTCGTATTTCTCCCAGCCCATGGGCATCTTCTCCATCCTGGAAGAGGAGTGCATGTTCCCCAAGGCAACTGACACCTCTTTCAAGAACAAGCTCTATGACCAGCATCTGGGCAAGTCCAACAACTTCCAGAAGCCCAAGCCTGCCAAAGGCAAGGCTGAGGCCCATTTCTCCCTGGTGCACTATGCTGGCACAGTGGACTACAATATCTCTGGCTGGCTTGAGAAGAACAAGGACCCCCTGAACGAAACTGTTGTGGGGCTGTACCAGAAATCATCCCTGAAGCTGTTGTCCTTTCTTTTCTCTAACTATGCTGGGGCAGAAACAAGTGAGTGCTCATCAGTAAGGCAGGAAAAAACTAAAGTCTACTTCTGTTTTTCCTCCTTGTGATATTCTCTAGGCTCTTTTTCATCCTCTAACCCAACCCTGGTCTTGTGTGCACAGATATGCCAAGACTAAGATACAAACATGCATAACTGCAGAAAGCTCCATATTCATGGAGCAGAATAAATGGTGCAGAGAAGCAACACTCAGCAAGTCCAAAACAAAGTGACAGGAGTTGGATGTTTCCTGGCTTACTGAGTTGTGATTCATGTGCATGGTTAGCCATCATCTAGACAGGTGTCAAATATATTTGGAAAATGTAAGCAATTTGTATTCTTTGGAGACTATATTTTGTTCCTTGCCTTTGGGCTGCCATAACACAGAATAGGTCCCTATCCTTCAACTGGAACATTAGAATAGGAGATTTTTTTCTAGGGGAGACTTCACTGCACTCATAAGCAAATGTCCGCTGCGGAGCTATTTCTGTGGCCTATCACCTAATTACAAACAAATACAAAAATAAGTTGAGGGTATGTCTTTAAGTCAAAGTAATGTCTCGTGGCACAGAGTGAAATGTAAAATGTCAGGCCACAGTGTTCCATACCACCAAAGCTACATGCATTATGATGTAAACTAAGTCATGCATCTGAGACCAAAATATATCATACACTGATTAATAACCAGCTAGCAGTAGTTCACATAAAACTACCATGCAGCAGTGAGTCACTATTTCACATTAATATTTAATGTTTATATTGGCATACTGCTTACTCCAACCATTCAGCTCTTATCTGCTTCTCCAAAGGTGATAGTGGCAGTGGTAAGAAAGGTGCTAAGAAAAAGGGGGGATCTTTCCAGACAGTATCTGCTGTGTTCAGGGTAAGTGAATTTCTTCTTAAAACAAACCAATGTTTTCCTTGACATCTAAATAAAAATTCAAAAGCTTTTGAGCTCAGAGCTCAAACTTTGTGTTTTGTTCTATCGCAGGAAAATCTAAACAAGCTGATGACTAACCTGAGAAGTACCCATCCTCATTTTGTGCGTTGCTTAATTCCAAATGAGACCAAGACACCAGGTAAGTCTGCCATTATACATTACACTGACTAGAACTGGGCTGTTCAGCTTCTACGCCAACTTCTTCCAGATGTTCAAGTGAGCCTCCTTGTCTTGTCTATAAAATTTTGAGTAGTGCTCTACGTGGTCCTCCACACTTACCTGACTTTACTTAATATACCTACAGAGCTGAAGATAATAAAGATGAGATTTATTAGAACTAATGAAACTGTCTGTCAGGAGTAACAGCACTACCAAGTTCCTATTAAGTGCCTATTTTTAAGGCAGTATGTCTGTCAAAACTGTTGGGTTCAAACCAAGACACGTTAACAACTTCTAAATATTCAGTGTTAGAATCTGATTCTAGCTGGAAGACTGTCAGAAATCATGCATCACTTGTAGAACTCCCTGTATAAGCTGCTGGGTGCTGCTTACACCTGAAAAGCATTTTGATGTGAATTATTTTTGTTCCTTTCTTGAACTAAATGTTAAACTCTTATGAGGAGTTCAGTCTCCAAGAACAGTTCAGTTTGGGCCCATTAAGTGCCCTGTGTGGGTCTTAGGAGTCTAGTCATTATGAGGCCTGATGCTGGTAGAATGATTGGATGTAGTAGATGCAACAGGAGTACAAGGGGAATAGAGTTTAGCATCAGTTTGCTCTGCTCCAGAATTTCCAAGCATTTCTTACCCTTCTTATTGTTTCTCTTTGTAACATTGAAGAACACAAACATGGTACAAGAAACACGCATATATATGACATTCACATTTCAGCTATTCATAGAATCATAGAATCGTAAAGGTTGGAAAAGACCTCTAAGATCATCTAGTCCAACCATCCTAATTGTTATTCATCTAAACTCCTTTTATATTCAATGGAGAGAAGCTGGCATTTTGAGGTATGACTCATCTGGTCCCTTTTATACATCTTAGGATGAGATGAATCACATCCTAGAAAACACTGTTTCACTCCAGCGACTATAAATGAAGCCAGTATGGAAAGTCCAAATTTCATATTCCTGAAGTAATGAGAGAGGAACCCTGCTGGGGTCTTGACAGTAGAGAAGGCATAAGGGAATTAAAGAAACCTACTGAAATATTCATGAATTAATGATTCTGCCAGATATGGCTGTCATTTTAATATTCAGAGAGAAGTGACTCAGAGGAAATATGACATTTGCCTTTTAAGAAAAAGAGTGGTGATGAGTGAATAGAATTAAGAATTGTGAAGGAAGAGAAACTGGATATTTTCTGATTTTTAGCTGTTTTTAGGCTAATTATGCTCGACTTTGCTAACCATGCCTCTGGGTACACATTATTTATAGATTACAGTGAAAAGGTAAGGGTGAATGATATGGGCCATTCTGCATTAATTAATCTCTGTAGCAGCTGACAGAAATTTCTTCATCAAAAAGTGATTCCAAAATTATTTTATTCTGCCAATTGTACTTTGTTTGCAATACATGGGAATAAGATTAAGAAATTTAGCAGATTATTATATCTGATAGAGATCATTATTCCAGTTTCAATCAGCTGTCTTCCACTGGCAGTTTAAAGGACTGAGAGCTTTAAGGATCCTACTTATCCCTCTGATTGTTGGAATCTATCTTTCAAATCTAATCAAGGTTGAGTTTAGTGAATGTTTCCACAGCAGATTCAAGGTAAAATAATCTCTAACATGAAGAGCAGTAGCACACTCTACATTGTGCCACCTCTTCCGACATCCAGTGAGGGTACTGTTGCTGTCACAGATTTTTCAGTTGGTCTTTTGGAGTACTTCTCTACCATTTTTGAGAAATGTGGCCCTATGCCTTTTACCACTGGTGATTTATAAGCACTGCTGGTCCTAGTATTCTGAGTAGCAAAGCTCAGCTGGATGAAGCAACTGCAGCTTCTGTGAGTTGAAGACATATTTTGTCTTCATTTCCTTCATCTTTAACCAAGATCTGGTTGAATTTTAGCAAAAGGGAAAATTACTCTGTCATTCTAGCAAATATCAAGATTGTTTGGAAAAAAATGGAGTCATTATATATGTATCTTGTTTAAGGTGAAATGGACCATTACTTGGTGATGCATCAGCTGCGATGCAATGGGGTTCTAGAAGGCATCCGAATTTGCAGGAAGGGTTTTCCGAGCAGAATCCTTTATGCAGACTTTAAACAACGGTACGTCTTCAGTTATTACTGTCTGTTTATGTAAGAATTTGGTAAACCCAAAACTCAGGTGACAAATATGGTGACACCATGGAGAGACACCCTCTGACACAGACTAGTTTGGTGGCATTTGAGGAAACTTTATCATAAATATTATCTTAAGTCACTCCAGTCTTTTCTCTCTTTGATGAGACCAGAGATTTGTTGATTTGTCAGAACCTGTATCATTTCTGAACTGTAGTCATTGCCTATTGCTTCAAAATGCTTGTTGAATGAGTTAAGTGGCATTATAGATTACTCTTTATAAGTCTATGGGAGTCTTACAAAACAATATTAAAAAAATACGTCGACACAGTCTCCTTAGATTGCATTGACTAAGCATTCATAACTCCAAGTCTTTGTTGATGCTTTGTCACTGGCCTGCGTCCTGTAACTTGCTTTCTTGTCTTTAAAATGGAGACAATTAAACTGGCTTAAGTGAGTTCAGTTGCTATAAAGCGCTGAATCAGAACTGGGTACTATTGCTATTAAATGTACCAAAAAAAGCTCTTTCCCAGCAAAAAGACATAGTCTGTTTGGTTCTTCCTTCCCTTCCTGGCCTCTTTGGCAAAAAATTGATAATACTCCTTTTGCAACAAGAATATTCAGACTTTGAAGAAGTGAAGTCTGGAATGTAGGACTTGTTTGAATATGCCCTGCAACCTGATGCTTAATTCAATAAGGTATTAGCTGATAAAATGGTCAAATCATAATTTGATGTGACAAGTAACGGGGACGCTCCAAAGTGGTGATGGTCCAGAAACAAAAGTTGCTGTACAGTACAAAGGAAGTGTGCTGAGGTTCAGAGGAAACTACAGCAGAAGCCTAAAATACAAAATAAATGCATTGTGCCATTTTCATTATCTTGATTTTATATATTCTCTTATTTGACTACAAGAAGTGCCTCACTGTACAGTCACCCTTCATCATTTCTTAATCTGAGGAAACCCCTTTAGGAGAGTTAGGTAATCCTGTCCATGACATAGCATTACTTTAATCATTAAGCTACCTTGCAAAAGGCTAAGACTGCTGCTAGCAGTTAAAAAATAATACCGTGTCATTTTTAGTCCAAACTGAAGGATTCAGTAGTAGGACTTGTAGAGACAATGAGTTCTGCAAGATCTGTATTCCTTTTGGAATGCAGTTGATTTTTGTTAGCAGTTTTAATTCATCTTCCACTTTAAATAGCCTTATTCTGATCATGAAACAAGATGAGGAAAGAAAGTTGACATGTTCTCACTATGTTCTTCGTAATACCTGGACCTACAAATACTGTTAAATATTCACATTAATTTTGTATGTCATAACGTACTATACTGTTACAGAGCCAAAAAATTTCGCTGCAGAGTAATCATATCCCCTTGTCATCATATTCTGTTCAGCAAAGCCTGTCTAGGTTTCAGATGGTGTACTCAGCTGCTTTCAGACACCTCTGCTTCCAATCACATTATCCCATTATATACAGTAGCACCAGTTCTCCTCATGCTGTTTCTAACCAGTGCTTTGTAACCTGTCTTACAGGTACAAGATTCTTAATGCCTCAGCCATTCCAGAAGGCCAATTCATTGACAGCAAAAAGGCTTCAGAAAAGCTTCTTTCCTCCATTGATGTGGACCACAACCAATATAGATTTGGCCACACCAAGGTAAAGTCCTTGTGGAAGAGTGGGTATATTCATGACAAAAAGTACCATTTATTTAAAATATTTCTTGCATATAAAATCAGCCTGCATGGTGATTAGGAAACAACTGTGTGCACTATTAAATGAACATCATCATGTATGGCTCTCAAGCCACCTGTAAGTTACTTTATAGAGCCTTGACCATTGAGATACAAAAGGGTATGGCGAAAAGACGGAGTAAAATGTCATACTACGTTAACTTTGTTTTAGTAACTATCAACAAGCTAGGTCTTCCCCACCTTACTCTGGAGCATGCCTCAAATGACTTCACAACAGTGTGATTAGATCATACATAGAACGATTTGTCACGAAACATAGGAATATTGAGGATATGTACAGTGACTCAAAATCTCTCTAGCCACTAAACAGTTACTCTGCATGCTTTCTTCCAAAACTGCCTTTCATTACCCTATATCACATGCCAATAACTGTGTATCTGCCTAACCCTTAAACTGTTTATCCCTCTTTTATGTTCTAGGTGTTCTTCAAGGCAGGTCTCCTAGGACTCCTAGAAGAAATGAGAGACGAGAAGCTTGTGAGCCTCATCACTCATATGCAAGCTATGTGTAGAGGGTATCTCATGAGAATTGAATTTAAGAAGATGAATGCAAGAAGGTAATACATGAACACAGGGAGAGTCATATTGTGTCAGACCAAAGGTCCGGGACTGCAGCATCCCATTTCAGACAAAAAAATCTGTCCTCAGTGAAGACATTTAGAAAGGTTAGGGGAAACAGAAAAAGCAGAAACTAATACTTTCCTTGTTTCAACATTCCAAATTCTGGCAATGGCAGTTTAGTAGTTGGACTGAGCATCTGGACCATGATACTTAACAGTGAGCCCTTCTTCTAGGAAGTAATAACCTTTAGAATCATTTCCAGCCTTTACAGAACCCTGTGATGGAGATAGACAAACCTTAGTACTAGTTCAGTTGGCTGTTTGGAACATTCTGTCTGACAATTTCATTAAATCACATCAGTTTGTAACGAATGGATTCATATTCTGCTCTACTTCTCTTCAGTTTTATTTCATTGCTTCATTTCTGTCTAAGATGAAGAATTCTAACTTGTACAGAGAAGGTACATTGTGTGGAACAGTTGAGAATATACTCTTTTCATTTCTATCCTTTTGAGGTGGAACAATTCATGCAAAATTTGGAGTGTAGGAGCGGCAGCACTGGGCACACCAAGCAAATTGTCTCAAATATTTTTGAGAATTGAAAGCTGTTTAGGGGGAGCAATGATTACATAGAACCCAAGGAGCACCATAGGATGCTCTCTGCTGACTAGTAGCTTTTCTCTGTAATACCCTACCATATATGTTTAGCTCAGGGGCTTCCCGAACCAGGGATAGTTTATAAGAATTCAATAATCCTTACTGGATTTCTCTGCAATGTACCGGCAAAGCTGCCTTGAACAAAATCCTTTGGCATTCAATAGAGACACTGAACATCTGGAGCTGGAGGGGACCACAAGAACCACTGAGTCCAACCCCTGGCTCCACACCCTGCTCCTCCTGCTGCAACCCTCGCCTGCACTGCTGGCACTGCAGATGGAACACAGCATGCTGGGCCCATGGTGGCTCGTTGTGCCCTGGCCTTAAGGGCATGGTTGGAGAGCCAGAGCCAGGGCTGTTGTACAGCCAGGGGCTGGAGCTGCCATAGTAAAACTTCATTGTTGTTTTCAATTTGCGTCTTAGTAATTTCTAATACTATAGTTGTTGTTTTTGCGGACCCAAAAGTAACAAGCCACTGTTTCCACAATTTACAGTAACTCCCATGTCTATAGTCTCAACATGAATGTCAGTTTTCACTCTGGTCTTCACCAGAGCACTTGCACTTTGAGATTATCAGACAACATGACAGAGAATTTTAGCTATTTAGAAGTTCTCCCTGTTATGCCCAGACGTAGCTATTGTTCATGCTGCTGAGCCAGGCATTCAGCAGTCCAGCACCTAGAAATGACTTTAATAAGCACAAGAAAGTTGAGATAAAAAGTATCACACAAAAATTCCCTGAAAACAGTGCTGATGCTGTGTTACCAATAACAAGAATCTGTTTCTAACCCAAGTCTCTCCAGTCTCATAACCTGTATTATTTTCATGCATTTTCAGAGAATCCATTTATATAATCCAATACAATGTTAGAGCATTCATGAATGTCAAGCACTGGCCCTGGATGAAGCTGTACTTCAAGATGAAGCCCATGTTGAAGAGTGTAGAATCTGAGAAGGAGATGGCCAACATGAAGGAAGAGTTTGAGAAGACCAAGGAAGAGCTGGCAAAGTCGGAGGCAAAGAGGAAGGAACTAGAGGAGAAAATGGTGACCCTGTTGCAAGAGAAAAATGACCTGCAGCTGCAGGTTCAGTCTGTGAGTAACCTCCATTTTCAGGTTCACCCCCACTTCCTCTTTTTCTACAGCTATTTCCATTCTCTTTTCCATTGTCATATGTAAACAGACAGGTAACAGGGCCACATTCTCCACTGACTTATCATCTTGGTCTCCACTGACTTATCATCTGGTCTTGTCATCTATGCCTAAGCAAAGTGTGTACAAAGCATATAGATAATATTACCACCATTATGAAAAAGGGAAATTCTGACCGAAATCAAGTGTGAAGCCACTTTGCCATGGGTGTACAACATGCCCCTAGCTGCATTCTCTGGATCTGGATGAAATACAGCATGTTTCCTCAATTGCTGACTATTATAATGTGGAGCCAGAGGTGAGACTGCTTTTCTGTCAGAAACAGCAGTGAAAGTATGGAACAAAGACTGATGCTTTTCAGCTGCAACAATACTGAGCAGAGACTGAATTTGTGCAAGACAGGAATACTGTCAGCTATTACAAGGTAGTAAGATACTTTATGGCCAAGGGCTGTCTGGTGCAAGTGGAACTGTCACTTGACTCCATGTGCTCTCGAACTAGCTGGCTTTGGACAGTTCTGTATTATTTCAAGCCCTAAGACAATCACTGTGCATGTTGAAGGATAGATTCCTTCCCTGAATCCTTCTTCAGCACTTCAACTTAACATCGCTCGGTTTTCTGAGTTCATTTGCATCCTTTTTGGTTCTTACTGTCCCATTCTCCAGTGCCAACCTACTCTATAAATATTTTGGGCTTCATGGTAACATCTTCGCATAGAAAGTATGTGAAAAAAAGCAAGAAGCCCAGGTTTAGATTCCAGGTTAGGATTCCACTCAATGCACTCCATAGTTTCAGATTTCAGAGCATAAAAAAAGTCTTGAGATATGATTGTTTCCATTAGAGTGTTGTCTGCCTCTCTCTTGACTCACAGTTTCTCACTGTTTCATCTCTGGAAGAGCCATTTCAGTCTGCTTTTTAAGTCCCATTGCTGTGTGAATTTCAGTCAACTCTACTTGAAACACTCCTCATAAGCCATTTTCTCTATGTTTTTCCTCAGAAAATATGCATTCAGTAGCAGTAGTTTTGAGTGCCTCATGAGTTTCAGTATGAATTTGAGAGATAACATCTGTTGTTACTGCAGTGATGTCTTTCGTCCATGACTCTTCTGGGAAGCAAACATATACCTTTTCTGGTATTCTGCTTAGAATACATCACAGTAGCATTAATTTGAGTAGCATTTTATCCCTCAATCACGTTATCACGTTGCTCAAAATGTTAGTTATAGTAGAAATTAGAGGCTAAACTTTAGGTTAAGCAATGCTGTTTTGCCGTGAACCCAATCCCATTTTGGCTGAGAGAGGTTAGACAATGCAGAGAGCCAGGAAGCCTCGTGTGAATTAGGGGGCAGAAGGAGTTAGGAAAGAGACAATCAGACCTGTGTCATTAGAGTTGGAGGAGCTTATTATAGATAGAATCATCCAACATTATGAAAGATGACTTTCAAATGCCTTATGTTTTACAAATCCGCATGTAGGCTCATGCTTCCATGACATCCAGTTTGCTGACCCACCTGTTTGTATCACTGGTATCAAACCACCTGACCAGCTTTAAGGAAGGGCTTCTGTTGTGGGATTATGGTTCACTTTCCTAAGCCATGACCAAACAGGGCGATCTTCCCATGATTGGATCCTTTGCATTACTTCCAAACTGCATAGGAAATTTTACCCTGGCTTGTGCAGTTCATTTCCTGGAGGTGGCGCTTGAACAGCATATGTTGCTTTTCGTCATTTGTATGGTAAATGTAACACGTCTTCAATGTTTTCTGACAGGAGAGCGAAAATCTAGCTGATGCTGAAGAGAGATGTGAAGGTCTCATCAAAAGTAAAATTCAGCTGGAAGCTAGAATTAAAGAACTTAATGAAAGAATGGAGGATGAAGAGGAGATGAATGCTGAATTGACAGCAAAGAAGAGGAAACTAGAGGATGAGTGCTCTGAGCTGAAGAAAGATATTGATGATCTTGAACTGACTCTGGCCAAAGTGGAAAAGGAAAAGCATGCAACAGAGAATAAGGTGATAGACGAATCAGGGAATTATCCTTCCCCAGGCAGTTTTCCCAGACAGGTTTCAGTTTTGTGGGATGTTTCAGAGTTTTACTAAGTGCTCTCAATGGAAGTGGTACGTGCCCAAGGCATAAGGAGATATTGCCATTTAATTGCCTGTAACAGAAGAAATTTTACTAAAATTATAACTTCCTGCTAGGAAAAATATTTTTTTCGTGGCATTTCAAAAAAAGTTAACAGCTTGTTGAGGTGTTTGATGGAGATTTCCAGGCATAAGGAACCGATGTCTCTCCTGTGAATAGAGAACTAGTATGTTTGTGAGTGGCTCAATAGAGAATGGCTGTTTAGATTCTTTCCCTCAGTGAATGAGGGAAAATGTTTTCTTATAATTCTCTTGTATTTAAGAAGCCCAGATCTCAGCGAGGATGGCTATCCTTTCCTTCCATTGACTTGATTACATGATGAGAGTTCCTGAATTCTAAGGATCAGGTTGTCACTAGCTGATTTATCTCCTAGTAAAAGAACTGATCTCTTTACACGTGTCTCAACAGTCCATGTGACAAGTCACAACTGAAATCTTAGAATTCAAAAGCCTGTGTCTGTGGTGACAGCGTTCAGTCCTGCTGTGGAAATAATACTAGCACAGATGTAATTACATGTTGAGGTTCCCTTTACTGACATCACTGAAAACACTACTGGATTCTAAGTTTGCAATTTCAGACACGTTGGACATTTCTATGCTAATGTTTAGAGGAAATGTAGATGGTGCTGGGTCGTAAGATAAGGACCACATAGCTTAAGCACCTAGCAGAGTGGACTTTCCTTATTGCCGCTGTCAGTCTTTCCCATCTGAATGAGAGAAGTGGGAAGCAAACATCAGGCAGACTCATGCAGAGAGGCTGATGTGTTTGAGATAAGGTTGTTGGTATGCGGTGCTTCATGAAGAGCAGAGAATAATTTTCCAAAATAAAGCCAGCAGAGCTGGTATGTCAACAGACATGTCAAGAGCTCTAGGCCTCAATTCATGATTATCTCTTCAAAGGCAGAAGATTCTCTGTATATTGTCAAGTTACTTTTAACTTTTATGGAAAATTTAACATACTTTTGGCTGTGATTTGCAATTGGTAGTATCTTCTAAATAACCTCACTTCCTGAGAAATTACAGCTGTGTGCCTTGCAAATGTATCACATGTAGAAAATGCATTTTTGGGGCAAGAGCAACTCAGAGGCCTTCAGTAAATCCAAGCAGCGTAATACTTGCAGATACAAGTGAATATCTAGCACACGTTCCACTATAAAAACAGTCAGAGTAGGGCTGGGAGTCAAGACAAACTAAAGCAAGAATTTTTACCACTGCTGGACCAGAGAGATATGGCAAGCATGGTACTGGTTACTACTGTCATCTTAAAAAATATAGACCTTCTGTGGAGATCACTTTGACTCCATCCGTGCAAGATTTTGCATAAGTGCTTTCACTGTGTTCTCAATCTGCCCTTTCTCATTACACCTCCTCATAGTATGGATGCTTGCCGCCTAATAGGTTAAGAATCTGACTGAAGAGATGGCAGCTCTGGATGAAAATATTTCTAAACTCACCAAGGAGAAAAAGGCCCTCCAGGAGGCACACCAGCAGACACTGGATGACTTGCAGGCTGAGGAAGACAAAGTCAGTACACTCACCAAAACCAAGACCAAACTGGAGAAGCAAGTAGATGATGTAAGACAAAAAAAAAAAAAAAAAAGAAATTGTGTAAATGGATGCTCTGACAGATCAGGAGAGTAGAAATCTGTAGCTGGGAGTGTAAACAACGTTTAGAACAGCCAAGGCAGCTCTAATAATTTTACCAAATAACTTACAGGCAGTTGATGGGGTGTTGTGTATGTTTTCCATCTTTTCTTGACTGTTTAATCTGTGTTCATCACTGGATATTTCAGCATTGTAGACTTTTGTATTGCACATTTTAACTAATTAGCTGCAGCAGCTACCTGTGGCAGTTTGAGGCTTGTTGCAGACCTATGTACTTTGTGGATATAATCCAGAAAGGTACGGACTCTGGGAAATTGTCAATATTATGCAGTCTGTATGCTAGGAACTACAGTCACTGGAAATCTTTAATTTATTTTCCAATAACTTGCATTTCAACTGTGCATGCCCAAGCTGTAACCAGCTTAACATCAGAAACCAAGCCCTGATCCTGTAGTGAGAGTGGGAGGAAATGACAATATATACAGGATCTGATTGTTTCCTCTAGTTTTTGATTTCCAACTCTAGTTAAGATTTTTACATCAATAATATTGACTGTTGACGTATATTTTATGTGTTTTGAAGTATGTTTTATGTGTTTTAGCTTGAAGGGTCTCTGGATCAAGAGAGGAAACAGAGAATGGACCTTGAGAGAGCAAAGAGAAAACTGGATGGGGATCTGAAAATGTCTCAAGATTCCATCATGGATTTGGAAAATGATAAGCAACAGATGGATGAAAGGCTAAAAAAGTATTGCTCTGGGTTTTTATTCTCTGAATTCCAAAATTCATATTTTGTCTTAACTATATTGAATTCATGTTCTTGTTATTTAACAGAAAAGATTTTGAAATTAGCCACCTACAAAGTAAAATTGAGGATGAGCAGGCTCAAAGTTCTCAGCTGCAGAAGAAAATCAAGGAGCTTCAGGTAAAGTCTAAAGATTATTGATATTATCGAACAGATTGGAAGAGACCTCTGCAGATCATCTAGCCCAACCATCCCTAAAGCAGGCTCCCTACAGCAGGTTGCACAGGAAAGCGTCTGGGAAGGCTTGAATATCTTCAGAGGAGACTCCACCACGTCTCTCGGCAGCCTGTACCAGTACTCTGTAATCCTCACTGCAAATAATTTTTTCCTTGTGTTCAAATGGAAATTCCTGTTTTCTAGTTTGTACCCCCTGCCCTTATTTCTGTCACTGTGCACCACTGAAAAGAGCCTGGCCCATCTGCTTGGCTTCTACTCTTTACGTAGTTATAAGCACAGATAAGATCCTCTCCTCTAGATTGAAGAGCCCCAGGTCTCAGCCTTTTCTCATAAGGGAGATGCTCCAGTCCCTGACCATCTTTGTAGCTCTCCCCGGACTCTCTCCAGTGGTTCCCTGTCTGCCTTGAACTGAGGAACCCAGAACTGGACACAGTACTCCAAATGTGGCCTCAGAGGGGCAGAGCAGAGGAGAGAACCTCCCTCACCCTACTGGCCACATTCTTTGTAATGCACCCCTGGGTCCTATTGTCCTTCTTGGCCACGAGTGCACACTGCTGGCTCGTGGCCAACCTCTTGTCCACCAGAACACCCAGGTTCTTCTCCACAGAGCTCCTTTCCAGCAGGCCAGCCCCTGACCTGTAGTGATGCATACAGTTATTCCTCTCCAGGTGCAAGACCCTACACATGCTCTTGTTGATCCTCATCAGGTTCCTCTGTGCACAACTCTCAGCCTGTCCAGGCTTTGCTGAATGGCAGTATAGTCTTCTGGTGTGTCAGATCCTCCTCCCAGCTTTGTATCATCAGCAAATTTGCTGAGGGTGTACTCTATCCCTTAACCCAGGTCACTGATGAAGATATTAAAAAAGAGGAGATCCAGTACTGACCCTTGGGGAACACTGCTAGCTAAAGACCTCCAAGTAGACTATGAGCCACTGATCACAACTCTCTGAGCACTGCCAGTCAGTCATTTCTCAATCCAACTCACTGTCCACTCACCTATTCCACAGTTCCTAAGTTTACGTTCACTGTTGCTCCAGAACTGAGTATTGAATGTCCTAGGACACAATTCAGTGAAATTTCTTGCAGTGCTTCACTCCCCATGTTGATATCATGAAAGTTTATGTTTGCTCTTTGTTTCTTAAAGTTAATTTCAGGTATGTCTACTCAGAAGTTCTCATTTAACCAATTAACTCTCCTAGGCTCGAACGGAAGAATTAGAGGAGGAAATTGAGGCTGAACGTGCAATCCGTGCAAAGACTGAAAAGCAGCGAGCTGACCTCTCCAGGGAGCTGGAGGAGATCAGTGAGCGCCTGGAAGAAGCAGGAGGGGCTACGGCAGCTCAGATCGATATGAACAAGAAGCGGGAGGCAGAATTTCAGAAGATGCGCCGTGACCTCGAAGAGGCCACGCTGCAGCACGAAGCCATGGCTGCTGCCCTGCGGAAGAAGCATGCGGACAGCACAGCGGAGCTTGGGGAGCAGATCGACAACCTGCAACGAGTCAAGCAGAAGCTGGAGAAGGAGAAGAGTGAGCTGAAGATGGAGATTGATGACTTGGCCAGCAACATGGAGTCTGTCTCCAAAGCCAAGGTTGGATTAAACATTTCTCGCCACTGCAGTTGTTCTTCGGAAAAATTAAATGAGCTGATAGATGCACTTTCTATGTCTTAACAGAGCAATCTGGAAAAAATGTGCAGAGCTCTTGAAGACCAGTACAGTGAAGTCAGAACTAAAGATGATGAGCATGTGCGGCTAATTAATGATATGAACACACAGAAAACACGTCTACAGACTGAGAATGGTGTGTCCTTTGATTAAATGTAATTGTCCTGTGCCAAGTATTTGAATATGCTGCCTGTATATTTTCTAATACAGTCGTCACTGGGTGATCTGAACAAAATTCAGACTGTAGAATTTCTTCCTGCTGGTATTCAAGGAAACTCCACACAAGGGAACAAAACCAAGCCAAAAGAAGTAGTCTCAATCAAAATGAATGTATGGGCCTGTGGTCAGTTCACTCAGTTTCCTTTGATGCTAGCATAGTGTTATCTTTGACAGCTTTTCCTACCTGGTGGGAATGAAATTATAGAACCACAGGATTCTTAGAGTTGGATAGGACCTTTAAAGGTCATCTTGTCCAACTCCCCTGCAATGAACAGGGACATCCACTGCTTGATCAGGTTGCTCAGAGTCTGGCCTTGAATTTCACATTAAATCTTGTAGTCTCTTTGTGTATGGCTAGCTTTTCTCATTTGTAAAAATTTCCTGTGTCTCATGTTTCTGTCTAAAAAAAGTGTTTACTTGTTAGGTGAACTAACTCGGCAACTGGAGGAGAAGGAGTCCTTGATTTCTCAGCTGACTAGAAGCAAACAGGCTATCACGCAGCAGACAGAAGAGCTGAAGAGGCAACTAGAGGAAGAAAATAAGGTGATTTGTTTTAATTTGGTCCAGAAAATTGTAAGATAAATCCATGTGATAAAAGAATAAATAAGAGCTCCTCTGAGAAAGAGACATTAATAGTGAAACTTCAGAACTTTGCCTTAGAGTATAATGCAAGAAGAGACATTAGAAATTAAGTAAGACAATTTAAGCTCTTCTTACCATGCTTTCTGAAGTTCAAATACAGGAGAAAAGTGTATGAGAATATCTGTATACATGCCTTACTGCTATGGGAAATCCCTGATTCAAAGAATACAGAAGCAGCCAAAAAATAAGAAAAAGAGCAGGAGTGAACTACCCAGGAGTAGAAATGACAACATGGTTTAAAGTCTTTTCCACCTGCAGACAAACACCAAATTCTACCTGAAAAGCTTACAGGGAAACTTTTGGAGAGATTATTCCCACCTTTCCCACTGCAGTATTTATGGTATCTTATCCTGAAGCTCTTGGTGCTGATGTGTTTAAGAGGGAGTGTCCCAGACAAACTGGACAAAATGGCCTGAACTTGATCTATCAGATCTGAAACACAGACTCCCAAATACTGTTGACTT
Organism: Numida meleagris; assembly: GCF_002078875.1. Lineage (NCBI taxonomy): Eukaryota > Metazoa > Chordata > Aves > Galliformes > Numididae > Numida > Numida meleagris. Next base: position 319,345 of record NW_018364295.1, on the reverse strand, counting down.
TTTTTTCCTTCTCCGTAGCAATGTGGTCAGTGAGATGTGGAATTTTTATCAAAATGCAAATAAAGGTCCAGTCACAAATTGTTAGTGTTTTGACAATTTGTATAATTCTAATTATACAGGCCAAGAATGCCCTGGCCCATGCCTTGCAGTCTGCTCGCCATGACTGTGACTTGCTCCGGGAACAATATGAGGAGGAGCAGGAAGCCAAGGGTGAACTGCAGCGTGCTCTGTCCAAGGCCAACAGCGAAGTGGCCCAGTGGAGAACCAAATATGAAACGGATGCTATTCAGTGTATGGAGGAACTGGAGGACGCCAAGTATGTGGAGGGATGGTCTTGAGCAAGCAAAAAGATATTTAAGTAAAAATGTGAGAAGAAATTGGAGGAAATCATAACAAGCTTATAGTGGGAATGTGCACGACAGTGCACTTTGTAATGTGTTGAGAGTGAAAAGGTGGGGGGCAAGAAAAGATTTGAAGGAGAAGGAGTGGATGTTTGGGAGAGTCTCTGCAGAATGCAGAATTCCAGTGTATTAGCAATGGAGTTTAATATAATTGTTGAAAAATCATATTCTTTGCACTGGCAATATTGAAATTGTTTCTTTTTTCTCCTCTGATTCCACCACACATATCACCTTTCTCACAGATTTCTAGAGAATCCTCTTCCCAAGTTACCTGTATGTTCATATCTCCTTCTATGTGTTCTCCCAGCCTGTACACCACTCCAACATTCTTTGTGATCCCAGGCTCCTACTGATGCTCTCTGTTCACAATATCACAGCTTTCTATGCTGTCTCTCTCCTATGCCAAACTCCCTTCCTGTCCATTTTCTCAGAATGTCAGAATTTTCCTTTTCTCAGCACTGCTTGTCTCATTCTGCAGAAAGAAGCTTGCTCAGCGCCTGCAGGATTCAGAGGAGCAGATTGAGGCTGTCAATTCAAAGTGTGCTTCACTGGAGAAGACAAAGCAGAGGCTGCAGGGGGAAGTGGATGACCTCTTGATTGCCGTGGAGAGGTCGAATGCAGCCTGTGCAGCATTTGATAGAAAGCAGAAGAATTTTGACAAGGTTCATTCAGAAAGGCTACTAGATATGAGCATCATAAAAATTTGATAGGGCAGGCAAAATTCTGAAAGTATGAGAGTTCTGCACTCAATGTAAGATAAATGACATTTTATCCGAAGCAAAACTATGGTAAGGAGCATGCAACACAACATACAGTAATGAAAATGTCACAATGTGAGTAACCCCAGGTAACCACATCAAACAATAAAATAGCTTCCAATAGTTTTTAAAAAGCACAAAGTTTTCACAAGGGAGATTGGGAAGCTCTGTTTCAAGTGGAAGACCAAGCAGAATGAGAAAGTTTTCATATGCACACTAACTAGTCCTGACTTCCAGTATCTAAAGGGGGCTATAAGAAAGGATACAGACTCTTCAACAGGGTCTGTTGTGACAGGACAAGGGGAAGAGGTTTCAAGCTAAAATGGAGGAGATTTAGATTGGATATAAGAAAAAAATATATATATGGTAAGGGTAGTGAAGCACTGGAACTGGTTGCCCAAAGAGGTGGTGGATGCCTCTCCCTGGAGACATTCAAGATCAGGCTGGACCAGGCTCTGAACACCTGATCAAGCTGTAGATGTCCCTGTTCATTGCAGGAGGGCTGAACTAGATAACCTTTAAGGATCCCTTCCAAAGCAAATGGTTCTATGATTCTGATTCTATGACTTTTGGTTGATGCTCGTCTGCCAGCCTTGTATTTGGGTTAGGAATAGCCTCAGCCTCCTTAATCAGTTCACTGCTTTTAATAACATTACTTAAAAATTCAACACTGTTTGCCCAAGAGATGCCCTGTGTACGTGAATGAATTGGGTGAGTGTGCTAAAGAAGATGCCCTGCAGGGCTGTGCAGGAGAAAATAGGCAGAAAATGATCTTTCTTGTTGAGCTGAGCACGAGACCACTGACTCCTGCAATAACAAAAAGGCTCACATAGCCTCATTCAAGCTAACCACGTTGAGTCCAGGTTGCTGTCAGATCAAATGCCTACCTGTGAGGGTATGTAATAGTACTATCTGAAGAGGAAAATTTAAGTAGCTGCCACTGAAACAGTCAAAGTATGTGTACCAATGAATGGATTGCCACAGGCAGCGATCAGTGCAAAGTGAAAGATTGCAATGCAAACCATGTCTCTTAGGTTCTTATACTATAAATGTGCAGGGACAGGAGTGTTGCAAAATGGACCATTCTTAGACACTGATAGTTCCTGTCACTGCAGGTCATGGCTGAATGGAAGCAGAAGTACCAGGAGAGTCAGGCTGAGCTGGAAGCTGCTCAGAAGGAGTCTCGCACCCTTAGCACTGAGGTCTTCCGGATGAAGAATGCCTATGAAGAAGTGCTTGACCAGGTTGAGACTGTCAGACGGGAGAACAAGAACCTTCAGCGTAAGTTCAAATCTCTGTTGGCCTGGGATCCACAATGAACCCAGAGATGCTTCTATGTTTCTGGTGCACCAGAGCTCTGCCTCTTCCCAAGCTTTTGTTTCTTATGGTTTTCCCATAAAACTCAGGTTAGGTGACTTTCTTTCCTGTTCAGATGAACACTAGGTCAGCTACGAGCACGTGCCTACAGCTCGTCAGAGTATCCCACTTCTTCAAGGTTTCTGCTGCCATCACTGCATTTCCCCTCCTCCACAACTTTATAATCCCATTCATGGATAGGGACCAAATTAACTGAATCTGCAGAAATGATGATGAAAACAGTTACTCGTTTTTTTCAGACCACTTCAATCACTGCCATTAGAAAAAACTTGGAGGGTTGTTTTCTATTTCCTGATTGGAGCACTGAGCAGCTGTGGCACAACAGATTGGCATTTAATAAGTGAACTAACTGTGTAAAGGAAACGGAATTCAGTTCTTTTTTGTGGAGATGAATGTTCCCTGGGGAGTATTTTAGAATAAAATCAAACAGGACCGTCTCTGGAGTAATTTCAGTATCCAGAAGGAACTGATTGCTCTCTGAGCTCTCTCCCCTTGGTTCCCCTCGTTTTTAAACTTGCACATTGAACTGGAAATAGCAGGTAATCAGAAATAAAGACTGCACGTGATACAAGACCTGTTATTTCTTCTCACTGTCACTTCCTAGTATATTATTATCTCTTCCATCATTCCCACTGCCAAACAGCAATTGCAGGTGCCAATGACAACATTATTTAAGATGAACTCAGTGTGCATTTTCTGTGTTTCAGAGGAAATTTCTGATCTTACTGAACAGCTTGCTGAAGCTGGAAAAGCTAATCATGGACTGGAGAGAGCAAAGAAGCAAACTGAGCAAGAAAAATGTGACCTTCAAGCAGCATTAGAAGAAGCAGAGGCAAGTGTCTCAGTAAGAGGGCTTGTTTTCAGAGAGACCGTGAATAGAGAAAATTTGGAGATTATATACTCCCATTTATCCTGATAATGCCATGAAGGTCCGGTATGAGATCACAAGCAGAACAAGTAAAAGGGACTGCCCCTCTCCTGTACCAATGTGGCACAGCTTCTTGTGCTATCATGTGCAAAAAACTCAGTCCCAGGCTAAAACTGAATTCATTTTGCACTACTAGTTCAATTTTTTCTCCTCTGAAAGGGTACAGAAAGATCTTTTCTGTTTCAAAAATCTGACAATTCTTGTTCCTTAGTCAAATTGCATTAGGTTACTCAGAGCCTTGTTTAATTGTTCTCTTTAATTTCTGAGGAAGGAGATTTCGTAGTAATTCTGGACAACCTTTGCCCTTGTTGCATAGAATCATTAAGGTTGGAGAAGACCTCTAAGATCATGTAGTCCTTTTGCCCCCCCCCCCCCCACCAATATTGCCCAGTTAACCTTGCCCCTAAATACTATACCTACCCTTTCCTTAAACACCTTCAGGGCCAGTGACTTCACCACTTCTGTGGGCAGCTTGTGCCAGTGCCCAACCACTCTTTCTGAGATGAAATTCTTTCTAATATCTAACTTGAACCTCTTCTGTGACAACTTGAGGCCATCACTTCTCATCCTAGCATTAGCCACCTGGGGAAAGAGAATGACCCCCACCTCACCACAACCATTTTTCAGGGAATTGTGGAGAGCGATAATGTCACCCTGGGCCACCTCTTCTCCAAACTAAACAATCCAAGTTCCCTCAGCTGCTCCCCATAAGACTTGTGCTCCAGACCCCTCACCAGCTTCATTGCTCTTCTCTGGACACACTCCAGGGCCTCCAATTTCTTTCACATAGTGAGGGGCCCAAAACTGAACACAGCACTCAAGGTGTGGCCTCACCTGAGCCAAATGCAGGGGAACAATCACCTCCCTGCTCCTGCTGCCTACACTTTTTGCAATACAAGGCAGGATGCTGCTGGCCTTTTTGGTCACCTGGGTACACTGCTGGCCCACAATCAGACAAGTGTCGATCAACACCTCCAGGTCTTTTTCCTCCACACAGCTTGCCAGTCACTCTGCCCCAAGCCTGTAGTAATGCATGGGGTTGTTGTGACCAAAGTGCAGGACCTGGCACTTGGTCTTGTTGAACTTTATCTCACTGGCCTCATCCCAGCAATCCGGACTGTCCAGATCCCTCTGTAGGGCCTTCCTACCTCAAGACAGATCAACACATCTCCCCAGCCTGGTGTCATCTGCAAACTTACTGAAGGTGCACTCAATCGCCTTGTCCATGTCATCAGTGAAGATATTAAACAGGACAGGCTCCAATACCAACCCTGGGGAACACCACTCATGACCATTTGCCAGCTGATTTTAACTCCATTCACCATCATCCTCTGGGCCTGGCTCTCCAGCCAGTTTTTAACCCAGCAAAGAGTGTATCTGTCCAAGCCATGGACTGCCAGCTTCTCTAGGAGAATGCTGTGGGAGGCAGTGTCAAAGGCTTTGGTGAAGTCTAGGCAGACTACATCAACAGCCCTTCCCTCATCCAGCAGGTGGGTCACCCAGTTGTAGAATGAGATGAAATTGGTCAGGCAGGATGTGCCTTACATGAATCCATGCCTGATTACCTGGTTGTCCCGCACATGCTACATGATCGCACTCAAGATAATCTGTTCCATAACCTTCCCTGGCATCATTGTTATGGGGAAGCTTTTTTAAAATTACATGCAGTCAGGATTTCCCTTCTATCACCTTTTGACTGTTACCTTTTGTGATGTCCACTTCCAAGAAGAGTCTCATTTCATTTTCTCCCTAAGTCCCCTTTGAAAGGAAAAGGAATAAAAAGCATCTGACATCTATGATCTTGAGATCACACTAGATGAGAGGGAAGTAGACACAAGAGTTGTAGTGGCCATGAGAATCGATCTGCTCCAATTTCTATATGAAAGTGTCTGCAGTCTAATCCTGAATTAGTCACCATAGGATCCTTCTAGAGCCAAGAGGGAGAAATAGGTATCTTGGAGGGACTATTCTTAAAAGGGATGCCAAGGCTACATCAAATGCTTCATCTTCTCTATGTACTTATTTTTGTCCCCTGGTTGTAAAGACCCAGCCTCAAGCCATAACTCGTAAACATCTTAGTTTAGATGTTATTAGCATCACAGGAAAAATGCTATATGGAAGGGGAGAATGCCCACACAGTTGCCAGAGCTTCTCACCTTGGGCGGGACTAAGTGCAGAGTCCCTTAACAGAATTCAGTGTGAAGATGCAAGTGAAGGCAAACTTCTACTGAGCGTTATGCTTGGCTTTCCTGTCAATTTAATGTTTTCACATGTTTTGTTATCTCTGCGGTGTGAACATAACTCTCAGTGCCCAGACCTTGTGGTATTGGAGGTATTTTTCTAAGCAGACTTATTACAAAATTACTGATTACTATCCAGCTAAGGTATAAAAACTCCTGTATATAAGAAGAACAGTCTGCTTTTTCAGAGCTAGGCCTTTTCTAAAGCTCTACAGTAAGACAAACATGTCTGTGTTACTAACTGTGAAGTGTCAAAATTCTGCATGGGTCATTTCTCAGCAATGAACATTTCAGAGACAAGTAATATTATTTCCACACTACCAGGGCTCTTTAGAACATGAAGAAGGAAAAATCTTGCGTGTTCAGCTGGAGCTGAACCAAGTGAAGTCAGATGTTGACAGAAGGAGTGCAGAGAAAGATGAGGAAATTCAACAGCTGAAGAAGAATCATCAGCGGGTATTGGAGTCTATGCAAACAACGTTGGATGCTGAGATTAGAAGCAGAAACGATGCTTTGAGGCTGAAAAAGAAGATGGAGGGAGATCTGAATGACATGGAGATACAGCTGAGTCGTGCCAACTGTCAAGTAGCAGAGACACAGAAGCACCTCAAAAGCGTGCAAGGGCAACTCAAGGTAGGGACCACAAGGGCAACTGTCCAACAAGGTCATTGACACTCATTCTGCTTTCCTCTGAGTCTTATCATGCTTTCAACTTCAAAGGATTCTCAGCTCCATTTGGATGATGCTTTGAGAGAGAATGATGACCTGAAGGAGCAGCTTGCTGTGGTAGAGCGTAGGAATAATTTGATGATGACAGAACTTGAGGAGATGCGAGCTGCCCTCGAGCAGACAGAGCGAGCCCGGAAAGTTTCCGAGCAGGAGCTGACAGATGCCAGTGAGCGAGTGCAGATTCTCCATTCTCAGGTATTTGTTTTATAATATGAATGTTGGACTGGCATGAAATGGGATGGGAATGACCTGTCCTTGGACTGTCCCAACAGAACACAAGCCTCCTGAACACTAAGAAGAAACTGGAAGTGGACATTACTCATTTACAGAATGAAGTTGAAGATAGCATTCAGGAAGCCAGAAATGCAGAGGAAAAAGCAAAGAAAGCAGTCACAGATGTAAGTACTCTTGCTTGCCTCTCTTTAGAAAGGCAGCAGTGGGGTGGGAGAGAATTGATTCTTCAGTTTAGGAACAGAAAATATCAGTGACACACAAGCCCTCCCACCTGTGCCTTTTGCACAGCCTCTGCTCTACTGCTTGCCATGGAAGAACCTTTCAGACAAGTTAATCTACTCATGTTTTACTAGCAGTCTATACTGGAAAAGCATCATGTCTCCTCTTCCCAATACCCACATTCACTTTTGCTTCCTGGATAGATGTAATAGACAGCAAAAGCCAGATGGTGGCAAAATTGAAACAGGAAAAGAGTATTTTGGATGAAGTCCTATCTAGATATTACAGAAAAACAGGAGTTGAGACTAAAATCATACATACTTCTCTATGTAAGAAATATAAAAAAAATAAAAAGGGATAATAGAAATGTTTAATTTAAACAAGAAAACTGTTCACAAAAGAGTCAAGTGTTAGGACTGTCTAGAAAAGTTATATGAAAATAAAACAGAAAATGTTTACACTCTTGTATCACATTGTGGTGCACCTGAAGTACTGTGTGTAGTTGTGGTTTCTCCACAGTAAGAATTCTCTAGGTTCTCCTCTGACCTCCCTCCCCTTTTCATGAAACAGTGGTGGCAGCTATCCATCCCATAGTCTGAAGAGCCCAACAAGCACAAGCTCTTCATTGATGTTCAAGAGAATCTTGGAGTCATTACATTGGTAAATCTGCTTAGGAGTCTGAATGTCAGGCAAACTTAGGTACGAAATCATGATATATTCAAAACCAGCAGAGTGCTAGTTGGTGATACTTCAAGGTGCCACTAACTTCCGCTTTCACTTAAAAATGAGCTTTGACTCCTTTGTCATTTGGCTGCCTTATTTTTATTCTTATCAACTCTGCCTGCCTTCCAAGGCAGAGTAGCTTTTGAAATACAGATATCAAGAAATTGTGGTCCTCATTATATGACAGACCCTTAACACAATAATAGGCAGCTGACTGAGTATGTGGAGAGTCATTCACCACTGTGAAGCTGAGCATTGTTCCCGAAGAGAGCACAGAACTGCCAGTGATGTGGAGATGTATTCATAACGTAATTCTGCGCTACAACCAGGCAGCCATGATGGCAGAAGAGTTGAAGAAGGAGCAGGACACCAGTGCCCACTTGGAGAGGATGAAGAGGAATCTGGAACAAATGGTGAAGGACCTGCAGCACCGTCTGGATGAAGCTGAGCAGCTGGCACTGAAGGGTGGAAAGAAGCAACTCCAGAAACTAGAGGCGAGGGTATGGTGGAGACTGGGGTAGACTAACATCAAGGTGTTTAGCTGGACCTTGGCTGCTAGAATCTCTTTGGAAGGTTACAGCAGGGATATCCATCAGTTTTGATGAGAGTTACACTTAGTGAAGTGCTGCACTGCAAGTAAGGATCTTGATAATGACCTCATAAAACCTGAATGAAATGGGCAAAATGGTGGCAGATGAACACCATTATAGGCATACATCTAGAGAAAAATAGTTTAGGACATATTTACATGGGGATGAACTTGGAACTAGCAGCTACAGCTCAGCAAGAAGAGATCTCAATACATGATGTGTCTTAGAAACTGTGTTCTCAATGTGCAGAAGAAGCAGAAAGCTAAATTAAAGAAGAAATGGGCTTTACTGGGAAATGTAGAGACCAAAGATGGAGAGTATCACTTGCCTCTATATGTACATTGTGCAGTTCTGGTGTCTGCATCTCAAGAAAGACCCGTAGCTTAGAGAAGGATCCGTAGTTAGAGAAGCATCCAGGGAATGGCAGCAGAGGGGTGAGAAATTTTGATGAGAATCAAACAAAGCTAGGACTCTTCAGTTTGGAGAGGAGATGACTGAGAAGAACGCAATCAAAATTTACAGAATCATGAAAACAGTAAACAAGATGAGTTTTGGGGTGGTTAGCAATCAAAATACACAGTATCTGTCTGTGATTAGACAAATACTAGAAGTAAGAACATGTGATGCAGATCATGTGATTTTTACTCAGAAGTCAGTTTAAAACTAATAAAGTACTTTACAGACTAGGCAGTGAAATTCTGGAACTTGCTGCCACAGGAGGCTGCAGAAGCAGCTGGTGGAAAGTTCAAAGAGGGATTAGAAATCAGCAGGTTTATAAACTCAGGGGAATGGGTACAGATATGCCACCTGAAACCCATAATCTAGTGAGTGTGGAAGCTGGGCAAATGTGAGGAGAGTAGACAGCAACCAGGCTTCCATGCTGTCCCTAAATAGCAGCTGCTCTAGACACTCAGAGACAGAGCACTGGGCTAGATGTAGCATTTGCTTGCCTCACTGAATCAGTCTAAAACTACTTCTCTTCCAAGATACAGCACAGCTGATGGGGAGTTAGGTGTTCTTGGTTGTGAAATGAAATATACACAGAAAAAGAAAATAATTGGCATCCAGATTTGACTCACATATACTGCAGAACAGAAATAGAGCTATGGGAGCCCTCATCAAATGGGTAGTTGCAGGCTATTGATGAGGGCAAGCTGGATTAGAAAATTACAAATGAAACAAGATGTTCCCCATTTCTCTGAACAATGCGGACAAAACCCTCCCTCCCCCATTTCAGTTTCCTCTTCCCTGACAGATTTAAGTCTAATTTTGGTAAAGGCACCACCAGGTATACAAAGCTAAGTTCCCTGTAAAAATAACTGTGGAGTCACACACTATAACATTACTAATGTAGTGTGGTGAGCAGGTTTAGCTAGTCTAATCCCAGTAAGCAGCTGCAGGAAGCTGCTCTGCACTGCCGGTTTCTCTGCAGGCCTTAGTCCACAGAACCCTGGATCCTGCAGCAAGATCAGCAGCTATTCCTGGCAGCTTCCTGTCTTTATCGTGGTACTGTGTTTCAGATTCATGAGTTAGAAAATGAGCTTGACATTGAGCAGAAGCGAGGAACAGAGTCACTGAAAGGTGCTCGCAAGTATGAACGAAGGCTGAAGGAGCTCACTTACCAGGTATTACAAATACTCTGCGTTCTTCTTTATCTTTCTTGTATTCTACGTGCATCACCTTTAATTAATTATTTTTCACTTCCCACAGTCTGAAGAGGATAAGAAAAATATTCTCCGGCTCCAGAACCTTGTGGACAAGCTGCAGTTAAAAGTGAAAGCATACAAGAAACAGGCTGAGGAAGCTGTGAGTGCAGGACTCTTTAAGTCCTTTTAGGCTCTGGATGGAGATTTCCAAAAAGTCTAGGCTCCTACATTTGTTGAAATAATTGAATACTCAGTTTGATGGAGCAGTGGGGGCCATTGCCTTTGAATAGTGCTTATTTTTAAAGAGTTCTGGCACACAACAGAGCAGGCACAGTTGTAGTTATCCTGGCATCGTCACACTTCTGGGACCACACCAGCCAGTTTTCCCAGTGCTCAAGTTGTTGGTAGTACTAGATGGAAATGTATTGAGTGCTGGTAATGCAAGGGTGGAACTGTGAGGCTAACTCTAGTAGGTGATGTTAGAATGGAGTTGGTGCAGGGTGTTAATTGGAACAGGGCAGTGCCAGGTTGTGTGCATGCTACTGAAGGCACTGTGACTTTCAGGAGGAACAGGCAAGCACTAATCTCTCACGATGCCGCAAGACCCAGCATGAGTTGGAAGAGGCTGAAGAACGAGCCGATATTGCTGAATGCCAGGTTAACAAACTGCGAGCCAAGAGTCGTGACATCGGAAGACAGGTGAGTTGGAGTGCTGCAGAGAAGGACCCTTCCTGTGCATCAAGGGCCACAAAGATCTCTGCTCAAACACCTGGCAGCCGCAGCTGTATTCTTCCAACTGTTATATTGGAGTGTCAGCATGAAGGAAGGCCAGAGTTGGCATTTACTCAAAACCGGTGGTTTTGAAAACCCTTTTGGTGCCTCCCGAGATATGTACCAGTTGTGATCTACTGTGGGAGTCCAGGGTTCTCATCAGAATTGGGAGATAATAATTTCTGCCGGTAATATGGCATAACGTGCAACATCCACAGACCTGAAAAAGCCCCACAAGTAATTCTGTTACACCAGTAACTTGTGCATTATCTTCCTTCTTTTTTTTTACATTTAGAAATCAGAAGAATGAGGTCCCTGAGCAGCGCTACAGCAAGCTCCCTGACACTGCACACTTCTATTCACACAACAGATATTCATTACCTGCTTCAAATCTCTTGGTGTGCATGTAACTTGTCTTTGATTGCTTCATTCTTAGTCAACCCTAAGTAGAAGCTGCAAGAAATAAAAAAAAACCTGCATGATGGTAAGGACTATCACTTTGTAAGGAGGTTGACAGTGTTTGTGAGTGGATGGAGCAGGCAGGCAACATTGACGAAGTATGGGTCACATCCCATACAGGGAAAAGGATTCCTGGGGTAACAGGACACCTCCACAGTTTCAACTTTGATGCTTTAGAGAAATTAACAGTTAAACAGGAAAAAATAAAGCAAAAATCTCTCTGTAAGGCTGCAGCAATACAACTTGCAACTGCTCCATTCTTTTGTCTGACTTAGCATGTCCCTGATACAGTCCTGCAGGAAGGCATCTGCTCCATACGGTGCCTGTGTGTGGCTATCTGCTGCGTGTGTGTGGAGTGCAGCCTCCTGGGGGGTGCAGGCCTGTGCTTTGTGGAAGAAGGAAAGGAGAGTGGCTGCACACAGCATGGGAATGTGGAGAGTGGGAACTGCCACGTGCGTGAGACACAGAGGACGGCTGTGAGCAGCCCAGGGCAGAAGCAGGGGCAGGCGGCCATGCAGTGCGGGACTTCCCTTCTCCTTCCTTTGCAGGAGGGATTCTTTCACCCTACGTAGTGTCGCTGCTCCTCTGTCCTCATTTCACTCCCAAAGATAAGGGGCTGCATCCTTAGGTGCAGCTCAGCACCTGTGGGGCATCCCATGCTGTGCTCTGGGCAAGGTCTGGATGACTGGGGTTTGTCATGAGCCCTCGGCTGACCCAGAAAGCCTGCAGCTGCTGGCTCCTTGGTTCCCTTGCACCTGCTTCGGGCTTCTGTAATGTGGCAGAGGTGTGCTCTTACTGCCCAGCACCACGCTGGTACCCCATGATCCTGTGCCCTCTGTGCTGGGTAGGGGCTGCATGGCAAAAGAGAAGGGCCATGCTGGGCCTGCCTTGCCCAGCACAGCTCTTTACTGAGCTGCTGTCTTTCTCTAAATGTCAACCCTAAGGAAAAAAGAGATCACTTCATGGAATCATAGAATTGTTTCTGAAAAAAAAACAAAAGATGTCCAGGAGACAATGCACTGGTTGGAGATTCAGATTTTTCTTTATAAAATGTCTCCATGTTCACTGTCAACAGGAGCCCAATTTTGCAGTGTTCAGCAAGGTGGTTCATCTGAGTGTCACTCAGTGTCCCTGATTGGTGTTGTCTTCTATTTTTGTTGTCGGATGCAAGTGCCACCACCACACCTGACAAGGTTCCTGCCTCTTCTCATTTGCATTCAGTAATCAGCAGCCTGCTGTTCTCCCTTATATTCATTCCTTCTATGCCATTCCTTTCTCCTTTTGCCAGTTCATCTGTGACAATTGTTCTTGTACCATTGTGTTCAGCTTGGGCCTCTGCCATCCTCCTGTGTTTTGTACCCTGTCATCACTGTTGGCTGTCACCCATCTGCCTCCTGACTGCTCATGGGCCCGCTTGCACACAGGACCATTGTGCCAGACTCAGCTCTGTAGTGTTTTGTCTCCTAATGCCCCATCAAATGATAATCTGTGATTACTGTCTGTCAAGCTGATCAAAACCATCTCACTGTTCCTCTGCTCCTTGGCTACCTGCTGTCATTGGCTTTGGCTTGGACATTTTTTGGTGCAGTGTTTCCTGTTGTTAGGGATGTATATGGACAATCTCACCACAAATACAGCAGTCTATGACTTGAACCACCATTTTGTGTCCAACCCCCTCTACAGTGGCAGTCCTGCCCGCACTCTCACATGACATGATGTGGCTTCATTCTACAGCTGTGCACATTAGGGCCACCTCTTCCACAGCCAACAAATTGCTGTGGCAAGCACGGTGCTGGCAGACAAATCAGTAGGTTAGCAGAGTTTGCTGTTTTCTTAAGAACAAACCTGTTCTCATGCTCTCATTTGTATATAAAGGAAGAAAAATGCAAAGACGAGAAACAACGTCTGCACCAGAGTTTTGTTGTGCAGGAGTGGTTTTAAATGCCATCTTTATCATGATGAGAGCAACAGGCGTGTTTATAAAGCAGAAGGAAAGACTTGTCTGAAAATGTCTTTGCAATCCCAGAAGCTTCTAAACGCGTGGTGGTGTTGTCATGAGCTCTGTAGAGCCCCCTCCCAGTACATCAGGAAGGGAGAGGTGATAGGATGAGCAGACACGTGCATTACCCATAAGACAGCACCAGCTTACTCTTGGTGTACTGGCCAGCAGTAAGAGAGATCATTTTGTGTGATCACCTGTCTCTCTGTGGCTGTATTTCAGTTTCTTAGGTATTTCAGTCATACATTAGAATCAGTAATCAAAAAGCTTCACTGCCTGGCTTCCTTTTGTGGCCACTGATTGTGACACCTTTCTCACTCAGTACAGTTTTGGAAGAGAGGCAGGGGGACGAAGTGAAGGGTAAAGACTTAGTCCACATCTGTACCACTCATTACCTCTGTACAGAGGCAGAGTGCACTGTCCAAGCTGATGACTGGCACAGTGCTCAGGCCAAAGGCTCGAACTGCTTTTAGGCTGAGGAGTGAAAAACAGGCCGGACCTTTAAACTAGCTATTACTGTGAGAATAAAAGCAAGCGTTCATGGTATCTATTCTTCAGAAGTTGCTCGCTGTTCAGCTAGGTGTATCCACACTGATCGGGATTGAGCAGACAGGACAGTAGCAGTGAGCCACTCTAGACAGGCAAGAATTTGAACACAGGTCTGTGCCTACCAATTCCAGTGAGCAGCTCTATGCTATGCTCAGCTCAGAGTTTTTTCTATCTCTGTACTTAGCTCTTGCTTCTAAGTTTATAAGAGATGCATATGTATACTAGCATTCTGAATGGAAGCAGTTTCTGGAAAACAGTACAGGGAGTAAAAGGGACAAAGAAAAACCACAAAGCAAAACAAACAAACAAAGCTGGAAGAAGATTGAATAGAGACAGCTTCTGAGGATTTAGAACAAATATTATTTATCTCTTTAAAGACAGGAAGCCTACTACTCTTAGTTCAGTTGAACCACAGGTAGTGGTAGTTCACAGGTAGTGTGAGACTACTTGGGAAATAAGGACAGACTCTTTATTTTAGAACAGTAATAAATAAGATTAGTAAGGAAGCCGAGCTTTGTCATACCTCAAGGGGTACTAGGAATAAATCCTACTAGTTTGCCTATCTGTGAAGCCAGAAGGAGGATTAAAATCACACCGTGAGTACACAAAGCTTACCCATCCTAGGCATGGTACCTACTCCTCCTCTGAGGTCCTGAGGCAACTGATGGCAGAGGTATTCATTCCAATGGCCTACAGGATTCTTTCAAGGCCTGCAGGGACTTTTGTTACAAAAAGGGTAAATTGTGCTGAGAGTTACAGCCTGTTCACTTCTGTCTGTGACTGACATCAAATCTTATGCAGCTCTAAAAATATTTTGCAGAAAACTGGGATTTTCCAGGCATGGAACAGTACTCCCATGTGCCACCATTGCTCCCTACATGTATTATCAGACAAAGCAGAAGGAAACTGAGGGTTTGGCCTTTTCACCTCATAAGTTTGGTCTAATTGAGCTCATATATTTGTTCTAGTTCTATGAAATAATAAATCCTATTACATTTTCTACCTGGGATGAAACAACTCCCCACATCAGTGCAGACTGACTGGCTTAGGGTGCAGCTCCGCAGAGAAGACTTTGGGATCCTCATGGAAAACAAGCTTTACATGTGTCAGCAATGCGCTCCTGCAGTGATAAAGCTAACCAGTCATTGGACTGCACTGGAGGAGTAAGTACTCAGTAAGCAGGCAGCAGGTGGAGGGATGTGATTATTCCCCTGATCTTGACACTGATGAGGCTGCATCTACAACACTGTGTTCAGTTTTGTGTCCTCCCATTATGAGAGATGTCAACACAATGGAAAGAATCCAGCAAAAGTGCTCAATATTATCAGTCAGCTGGAACAGATGCCATATCAGGAGATGCAAAGGGAATTAAATTTCTTTGGCCTGGACAAGAAGAGGCTTGGGGACAGCCTGACTTAAAACTAATACCGCTGCAAAGGAGAATGCAAATTAGATACATCCAAGCTTTTCCTGCAAGTGGACAATGAAAGGCCAAGTGGTAATGGTCTCATGTTGCAAACCAAAGTTGTTTTTTGACAAAAGGAACACATAATTTAGCATAAGAGTGGTGCTGCCCTGGGACATACTGCCCAGAGAGGTTATGGAATTTCTGTCCTTAGGGATTTCAAGGATTTGCATGGGCAAAGACCTGAGTTTAGAAATTAGCTCTGCTTGGAGGAGGAAACTGGGTTGAAGATCTCCCATATCTCTTCTATCATGTATTTTTCACTGATTCAGTGAACTCACTAACGTATCAGTAGCTTTCTGCTGTTTGAAGACTGATCAATTCAATGAAAGGAGTGGGAAATACAGGAGAGTCAGGACAATACAGCTAGCAGGAAGGGTCGTGGTTGGAAAAGGATAAGCAGGGATGGTCTCTCTTTCAGGCATCATCCAAGTGAGCTATGAAATCACCTCCTGCAGCCTGTAAGTGACCAAGGTGATGACTCTGGGTACAAGAGTTGCCCTTTTTTCCTCATGATATTCTTACAGCATATTCAAAAAACATCTTGACATGGTCCTCGTCCTGGTCAAGCAGATCTAGGTGGCTTTGCTTTTGGAGTAGATGACCTCTAGAGGTCTCTTCCAGCCTGAACCATTCTGCAATTCAGTGAAGCTGATTTTATCTCTTGATTTTAACTGAGATTTTATGCTGAGAGCCCCACAGCCCAGTCTTTATCCATGTTGGGATTGCCCCGACTCAGGTGCAGGACCTTGCACTTAGCCTCATTCTTTGATACCAGTATGAATCGCTCCTTCACATAGTCCCTGTGGCTGTCTTCACAATCTTTTGGGCAGCTCCAGGTCTAAGTATATCTTGTTAGGTGCAAGGAACAGTGACCCTAGCTTTTTCCCACTCACCCACTGCAGTTTGTGGACATGTAGAGTAGTCTGGAAATATAAGAGAAAGGGCTGGAGAGAGTAATCTGTGAGGGTTAAGAAAGATCTGCGAGGTGAAAGAGTTGCTAGGTGGATCCACAGTGGAAAATAGACCAAGGAAAACGTTGGTCACAGTAAGCAGTGCTGTACTGGGTCTTTGTTAGAAGGTTTATGGACGAGGGCAAGCAGTGGACTTGCAGTGCCAATTCACGAATATAGTTTACTGCCAACCTGTTGCTTGTGAATGTGTGTCAGCAACAGCATATTCTAAAGATTAAAGCCGTCAAGGGAAAACGAATGCTGAGTTTTCAGCAGTTTATGGGAATGAATTTTCACATTCAGTTCTACTCAGGATGAACACAGTTTTTGCCTAATTCTTAGAGACTTTAGTGTATGAGTCATTGTTCATGAGAGAATAGCAGCTTTATATACAGATGGTTGCAGAACAAAGTCACCATTGAGAGGAAAACACTAAGACATCTATGTCCTGCAGATACAGGCACACACATATTCAGAGATCAACAACTTTATCCAGAGAAAGCAGTCAGTCAGTTCTGCTCAGTATGTTTAGGCAGAATCTCTTCTCTTTCAAGACATGAGAAATCCCTGATGGAATTCAAGTCATGAGCAATGCATGGTGAAAAGGGAAGTTTAGTGTCAGTGAAATATCAACGTCCAGGCTTGCACAGCCAGGAGGATTTGGGCTGGAGGACTGCCTGGCTGTATTGCTCTTTTTAGCTGGCTAGAAGCCTACTTCTCCGTGGGATCAAAAGAAAAGCTCAGATGCTCTGGGACCCACCAGGCTGTTGCAGATGATCTGGCAAGTCCAGATCACATCACTAAGAATTATACTAAACCTGAGAGAAAGATATTTGAAGGAAGGTTTATGTGCTTTCATCAGAAACCTCTTGGGATGTTTTCCTGCTTTTCCAATGCTATTTCCTGTGATCTTGGACAGGTTCCTTAAAGTAGGTGAATCATGTATGTGCATGTCCACATCTCCACATATAGGTAACTTTCAGTTCAGTGGTTCAGGTTTGGATACCAGTGCAGCTATAACAATATGAAGGTCAGTGTGGGTGGGTTGTGCCTGTGATAGTGGGCCAACACTGTCTCAGATGAAACAGGCAAGGGACAGGTTCCAAAACTGGAAAACCTGTCTACAGAATCGTATGGATACCAAAAGATTTCATGCGCTCTGAAAATTAATACCTGGAATAATGAAAAAGAGTTATTATAAATACAATGTATCATTTCTCATTGGAGAAGATATGAGCTATCATTTTCAGGAAACTGAGAGGTGATGTTCTGCAGAGATAGCTCTCTGCACGAGTCCTTTTTCCTACTCTTCTGTTATTAGACATTACTGGAAACATGATAATAAGTCAGATAGACCCATAGTCTAACCCAGAACTATTTGCCTTATGTTCTTGTATAAATGCTAGAAATTGAAACCCAAATGGCCACAGCTTGCCTGTTACTGATCCTTAAACAACATGATTTATAGGTAATGCCTTTCTTCCTTACAAGGGCTTTTCTCTTTTACATGAAATAGTTAAACTTTCAATAAAGAATTTCTTAAAAATCTGGTTATACAATTCATCTGGAAGAAGAGAAGGTTATAGTATCTGCTCTAATGAAAATAGATGCTCGACAGTCGTTGAAGTGGTCTAGAGTCAGATCCCTGTAAGTATTCTCAGTTCATGAAATGTCCCAGCCCTAACCCAAAGCATGTGCTTCTTGCACCAACAGCAAGATGGACTGAAGCTCTCTCCTGGAAGTCTGTAACCAGCTAATTAAAGCTCATTTTTGTGACTTAGACATTCCAGAGTCTCAGGTAGAGAGCAGAACGCTGAACTGCTGGAGAAAAGTCATGGCATCAACACTTCAAGCGAGGGGTTTTGTGACAACAGGGTGTTGCTGACACCTAACTCTAAGTCAAAGAGTCAGTTATGAGTCACATTCATATGACCACATATGTGCCTGTCATGTAACAGGGTGGGACCTGCCCTGCCTCTCCATGGGGAATATGCTGACTGTAAGGCAGCTGATGTTATCAGGACAGTTTGTTGTTCTCAGCTTGTTTTCAAGAGAGGAGGTGAACAGAAGCAGTCAGTTCTCCAGGTGAATTATCCAGGCAGGCAAATCCAGTTTAGTCCCAGGTGAATCACCATGAAGTGTTTGTTCATTGCATATCACTGTCCCTTTACAGACAGAAACTGTTTATGTCTGACTCTAAAATAGTAGGTACAGCTCTGGGCACTGTTAAGACATAGATGACTAAACCTGCCCTGGAACATCATGAAGTTGTACAGCAGCCATGGTAAGGCAATGCTGTGAACTCCGATCTTATTTTCAGAATCGACTGTGTACAAGGGGAGTTCAAGATCAGCAAAGCCATCTGAAACACGGCTGAATGCAGAAATCAAATGTAAAGCCATTCTGTAGCTTTTTTTTTTTTTTTTTTTTTTTAAACTGTGTTCAAAACATGTATTTGGTCAGATGAATATGAGTCATGAATTTGACTCCTCTCCCTGGAATGTTTGGATTCCTGGATGCCCGAGTTTCCAAGTGTGATACTCCAGAATATCTGGCTTAGGAGGTCCCTACACTGCAGTTTGGTGGATGATGGGAGAGTTTTCAGGGGAAGTATATGCTATATGTTGTCTTGCTGTTTCACTCCACCCCATGTATTCTCTAAGTTTCTTTCAGAAAGACTGTTGACAAGATTAAATTTTGTTCTGAGCTCATGTTTTTGTTCTTAAGTCTTGGCTATTCAAAGCACTGACAATAGTCTTTTCCCATCAAAAACTATAACATTTAAACATGTTAAGAAGTGTATCTTTTCCATGCAAGCTCAAAGTTTCCTCTCCAACAGAAGTAATTTCTGCTAGGCAATTAGATTACACAGGTCATTTAAAGATCCAGTGCTACGTGTGGTTTCTTTTTAGTCTCTTCCTGTGCTGATTCTTGGCCTCAGGGGATCTGGTGCTGCTGTGTCTTTTAAACGGGTAAAGCCAATCAGCTATTCCATGTGATCCTAGTCTTTCATGACTGAAAACCTCTCCTGTTCCAGCTCTGTCATTTTGAGCTCTGCAGGATCTTTTCAGCAAAGAAAGCAGGAGCAGTTAAGCTTTTTTTTTCCATAGGCTGGAGAGATTGTCAGATGCTGTTTTAAAGAAACAAAGTATTGACCATTTCTCCTGCTGTCAGATGCAAATGTTCTTTCTGTTAGTGCTGTGATGTTCTTAGGTCCTTCTTGAGGGTATCTGCTCATCTGAACAGGGCTTGTTTTAGTGGTGTCATTTTAAGCTCCAGGTGCAATCTGTAAAATCAAGCCAACAAGAATAAATTTATCTCTGGATGACTATAATTGAGGCTTTCTGCAGAGTTATGTGAAGTTGGCTTTTTCCTACTCTTCAGCATCATTTCAGTTTGCTAGAAAGTTAGAAATCTAAACTTGAGGTCTTCACGCTACAGCTTTTGGTGGCAGACAGAGAGAAAAAGGTCCTCTCAAGGTGAGATTAATCTCATCCTAGTGCAGAATGCATTCATATGACACTCATTCTAGAATTGTCTTTCACCACTAATTGGGAAGCTCTCCCAGGCCGTATGACAGAGCGTAACAGTTGTGATGGCTCTGGACCTGCAGAGCACCAGCCAGAGAGAACCTGCATCCTGACAAGACGTTTTCACAGAGCTGGAACAGATGATAGAAAACAAGACTGAGTCTAAAAGCTGACCAGTGCTCTTCTTGTTGCAAACCTTTGGAAATGGCTTCTTTATCTTCCATCCACTGACTCTGACTCTGACATGTTATATGAAAATGCTTTCTATGCCCATAACCCCTTTTTCCTGCAAGGATTACAAGAATATCCTCCCCAATAAAGACAACACATGACGCAAAAGCAAACATAGATCTAAACCTTTGATAAGAGCTGCTTTCTCTGCAAGTTCAGGAGAAGGACTGGACCTATGTAAAGAGAAAACGGCCATGTAATTATCTGCAAACTGACATGATTGCTTGTGGGACCTGTTCAAGAGACATGCAATTCCAGTGATTGAAAGGGATCCTATGTTGTGAACAGAACCCTTCTGTTTATAGGTTGGATGTCTGTACACAGCCAAAGTGAAGTTTGACAGATTTAGAAAAAAATGCAAGCATGAACTTAATGTTTACTTTGGGTCTTGTCTGCTACTGGATGTAAAGTCCTGAAAAGCTGAACTTTGTAATTGTTTCGGGAAATGGACAAACCCAGAACTAAAAACCTACTGAAGGCTTTCTCACTGATGAAGTTTACTGACAGAACATATGCCCCTAGTAAAAGAGATAAAGAGAAAGCAGAACAAGCTGGAAAGCATAAAAATAGCAAAGAAAAAAGCATCAGAAACTAACAAAAGGGAAAGAATGGCATTGTTAGAGAATTCTGCTGATAGATGTACGTGGATACATGCCATGATATCAAGTCAATTGCTTTTTGCCAGACAAGGCACAGCTGGTGTGCTAGGAACACATAATGGATCATAGTTCAATAGCTATGAGACAAAATGCTTTTCAAAGATGATTTTAAGCAATTTACCACAAATTCAGAGGATCCAAGATGGAATTGTGGATAGTAGTCTCAAAGTAGCTCTCTATTGAAGGTCACTTTCTGAAATGCTACCTGGTTGCTCACTTCATAGAAAAAGGTACCACCATTTCTTAAAACTCCGAGAAAAAGAGGGAAGGAAAAATACCATAATAAACTGTCACATGAATTAAAGTCTGTGCTGCCCCAGACCAGGAGACACAGATGTGGTGGTCCATGATGGGTGCGGAAGGGAGCAGTCTGTTCTGAACCTGCTCCTCATTCCTATGCACTGATCGCAAAGCATGAACGAATTGAAAAAAAAAAAAAAAATGTGGGGCTCCTCCTCCTTGAAAAGGATAGAAGAGAAAGGAATCCGAATCATATAAATAGGGCAGACCATACAGGATATGGTGGCCAGCTAGGGTTGGTAGAAAGGACAGAACCCACAGAAAAATGCCGTAAATTCTGCACGCCTCCAGGCG
Organism: Numida meleagris; assembly: GCF_002078875.1. Lineage (NCBI taxonomy): Eukaryota > Metazoa > Chordata > Aves > Galliformes > Numididae > Numida > Numida meleagris. The sequence goes on along the minus strand of NW_018364295.1, from coordinate 298,290 downwards.
ACTCACAGAAGCACACCCTGTGTCCTCTCCACTGGAATGGAATCTGATGCATGAGCCTGAAGGTGCAGGGCCCCACCAGCACCTGCTCCTCGAGTTGCCAGTGGGCCACGGCTGTGTGGGACATGCAGCACACAGGAGCCACGGGGTGAGGCTGCACGTGCAGAACGGGTGCTCGCACCCAAAGTCACACACATGGCGGTATCACACGCACACAGGAGTGTCACACAAATGAAGGTGTCACTCCGTGGTGCACTTCATGCACACACAGAAGGGTCTCATGTGTGCCTCACACACAGTGGGTGCATGTGGAGCAAGCAGAGTGCTCGGTGAGTGCCACAGACACACACTTGGGAATGGGTCACCCACACCTGTATGTCACTGCTGCAAGCCGAAGAGGCTTGTGGTTCGTTATATTGATCCCAATCCCTGTGAATTAAGACTCGGAACAGAGACACAACACTGATTGAGCAAGGGTCTGCCTTTAATTATTCAAAGATGGGCAAAAGAGAGAGGAAAAAGAAAAGAGAAGAAAAGGAGAGAGAGAATAAAAAGGAAAGAAAAGCAAGTCGCCACTGCAGATCCTGTGATGTCCTGAGGTCCGTCCTCCTCCTTCTTCTCTTTCTGGGCTCATCAGGATGTGGTGGGGCTTGTGCTGCGGGCTGTGGGGCTGGCAGTGCCTGTGATGCCATGTGACAGTCCCCTCCCATCAGTCCAGGAGCTGCTGCCAGGCGGAGAGTGCCCGGTATCAGTGGTGTTCACATGCTGTACTGCTGTGCTTCTTGCTGTGCGTGGTGGTCACCAGTAGACACACAACCAATGTCACTCACACCCATATGTCACGCTCACTTATACATCACGCTGACCTGTACGCCACATACACAACTGTATATCGCACACACAACTGTATATCACACACATATCTGTATGTCACACTCACCTGTACGTCACTCCTGTGTCACGCACACCCACATGTCACTCATACCTACATGTCACACTCACCTGTACATCACACACACCCGTACATCACTCACTCCTGTACGTCACACACCCTTGTGCATCACTCACACCCACATACCACGCTCACCTGTATGTCACTCACTCCTGTATGTCACACACACGTGTACATCACACACACCCGTCCGTCGCACACACCCACATTTCACACAGCCCCGGGTGCGTCCCGCGGTCAGGCAGAACGTGTGTCCCACACAGGCGCACCTCACAAGCACGCGGGTGAGGTCGTCAGACGCGCGTGTGTCACACCCGTCTCTCAGACCAGCTGCGTTTCACGGAGCGTGGCACGGCTTCCCTCAAAAGCGCGCGCTCCGTGTCACCGCGGACCCACGCTCCGCTTCTGACCGCCGCACACCCGCGGTCCCACGCACCCCCTCCCCCCGCCCTCCGCCGC